>NW_028278060.1:0-272500 GCF_059751315.1 Micrasema longulum | reverse complement strand
TATAGAATGGAATAAGAAATATACAAACTCAAATAAAGGAAAAATAACAAAAATATTTTTTAAAAATGTAGAAGACTGCATGAGTATTTTAAACGAAACCAAAAGATCCTATGAGCTTACTCAAATGTTAACAGGCCATGGAGCTTTCAGAGAGTATTTATGTAGATTTAAGAAAATAAATACAAATCTTTGTCCTTGCGACAACACCTCAATACAAGACATCAAACATCTTATTTTCGACTGCAGCATCTTTGAAGCGGAAAGAATGAAACAAAAATTCCAGTGTAACATGAGAAATATTGATTTTAATCAACCAGAGGACATGAATAAATGCAAAGAAGCAAGACCAGAATATGTAAACTTTTTGAAAAATATAGCCACGAAAATCAAAAAAATCAATGAATTGGACTCAAACAACACATAAAATTAAAAAAGTGATATGATTGAAATAAACTATTCTTATTTCTTTTTTTTTAAATTTTTTTTTTTAAATTTCTTTTTTTTTTACCGACCAATTCAATAATAGCTTATGGAAAGATATATGTTTAATTGTGTTTAATTCAATTAAAATCTAAACAGACATTAATTCGTCAAACCACTTTTAAAAATTGTAAATATAATATATGCCTAATTTTTAAAAGTAAATTTAGCAAACTGTTTAGAAATACTTAGAAAAACTACAAAATGAAATCATTTCTATTTATATGCCATTTATACTATAACTTATTCTGATACAAGTATGTACAAAACTGATTTTTGAAATCATGAAACCTTATTATACTTATTAACTCTTTGTGTATAACATGAATTAATTATATTCTTATCGTATTGCAAATAGAACTTTGCATAAAAATAATATATATATATATATATCTTCATTGGCATTGAGCTAATAAAAACTCTACAATAGAGTATAATTAAAAAAAAAGCTAATATAACAAAAAAGAGATAAAACATAAGAGGTGGAACTGCACTCAAAAATGTATATTTTTTCTTTAAACATTAACATAAGTAATAAATTGTTTAGTAATAAGTAATAAACTCTGTATTTTGTATCAAAACCTTGTATATGTAAGCAGGGTGATGAAAAATGAAAGAATTAATAAAAAACCTTTAAAAAAAAAAAAAAAAAAAAAAACCTAACCTAACCTAACCTAACCTAACCTAACCTAACCTAACCTAACCTAACCTAACCTAACCTAACCTAACCTAACCTAACCTAACCTAACCTAACCTAACCTAACCTAACCTAACCTAACCTAACCTAACCTAACCTAACCTAACCTAACCTAACCTAACCTAACCTAACCTAACCTAACCTAACCTAACCTAACCTAACCTAACCTAACCTAACCTAACCTAACCTAACCTAACCTAACCTAACCTAACCTAACCTAACCTAACCTAACCTAACCTAACCTAACCTAACCTAACCTAACCTAACCTAACCTAACCTAACCTAACCTAACCTAACCTAACCTAACCTAACCTAACCTAACCTAACCTAACCTAACCTAACCTAACCTAACTGTAAAAGTTCGTCTAGGACGATATTCCAAAGGAACCTAACCTAACCTAACCCTTTTACAGTTAAGTTATCACTGCAATGTTCATTTACAAGCATTTGCAGATGATGTCCTAGTTTTAATAAAGCACAAAGATACGAACTTATTGGAACAAATAACAAACGAAACTCTCTCCTTAGTCACTTCTTGGGGAGACAAAGTAAAATTAAAATTTTCCGAAGAAAAAACAAATGCTCTATTTATAACTAAGAGAAAAGCACAACCTCCAAATATATTTATGAGAGGAAAAGGCTTTATTTTGTCAAAGATTGTAAAATCCTTGGTGTAGTTCTGGACGAAAATCTAAATTGGAGTAAACACGTTGACTCAATAACAAAAAAAGCAGCGAAAATAGCAAATCGCCTAACATTCATGGCCAAACCGACATGGGGACTCAGCCCAGAAATAGTAAGAACGATTTATAGCGGGGTAGTAGAACCCACTATCACTTATGCTGCCGCGGTATGGTCAGAAGCAGCAAAGAGGAAAAATATCCAGACAAAACTAAATAGAATTCAACGGTCAATGGGAATAAGAATAAGCAAAGCATATAGAACTACATCCCTCACCTCGGTCCAGGCAATTGCAGGACTCATGCCATTGGATATTAGAATTAAAGAGATTAGCGATATCTATTACACAAAATTGAACCATACTATCATAAATGCTCCAAACGACATATTGTATCAAGGAAGGATCGCCTATACAGATCTTCCACATCCAAGCAAACAAGTGGGCTTATCTACTGGGCATCCAGAAACGTACGCCAGACTTGAATTTCCAGAGGATGAAATAGACATCTACACGGACGGCAGTAAAACTGGAGGGAAAGTGGGCGCTGCCTTCGCCGCATTTGACAATTCCGGAGAGTTGTACAGTAAGAAGCTTCCCATGGCAGACTACTGCACGGTATTCCAAGCCGAACTCTTCGCAATTGTGAAGGCACTAGAATGGGTCACTAGCAAAAAGAAAAACTGGAAGACTGTCAACTTATTGTCAGATTCAAAAAGCTCTATTCAGGCGCTAGATGATGGATCGCCTAACAATCCCATGGTATTCTGCATACAAGAATCTTCGAGAAATCTCGAGAAAAGAGGCATTGAATGCAAATTCTTGTGGATACGTGGTCATAACGGTCTCTCTGGAAATGATAGAGCTGATGAGTTAGCGAAAGATGCAGCCTTACACGTAAAAACTGTAAAGCTATACACAAAGTTTCCACTAAGCTACGCAAAAAGGGAACTAAGAGAAAAGTCTCTCGAAGAATGGGAAAACCGATACCAAACAAGCTCTACTGGGTCAGTAACTAAATATTTCTTTGAAAATTTAAATGACTGCAAACAATTTGGCAAAGCAAACAAACACACCTTTGAATTAACACAAATTCTCACAGGTCACGGTGCTACACTTTCGTATCTTCACAGATTTAAATTGAAGAGTAGCAGTGCCTGCCCATGCGATACGCTAAGCGAGCAAAATGTCCAACATCTTCTCCTTCACTGCCCAATGTTTGCGAAAGAAAGGTATGATATGGAAAAAGAGTGCAACAAAAGAATGCAATTGAAGATTTTCGGACAGTTCTACAGCACAGCATATTGTCCCAAAAGTTCGTGTCTTACGCTAAACTAATAATAGAAAAAATAAGGCCAATGAACAAGTAATGGGGCAGGTACCCAAAACTTTTCAACTGTGATATGCATGCACTAACAATAGACATAGCTATATTTTATATTTAAATTGCTATAGTTTAACCATTTTACAGTTGTTACTGTTATTTTGTTACTTGTTGTTACTTGTTGCTTTGACTGACTCTGTAATGTAACTTTTGTTACATTATTGTTTTGAAGTTGATATGTAACTTTTGCTACATATATATTGTTATGAAGTAGGTGCGTAACTTTTGTTAAGTATCTATTGTTAAATAACTTATTGTTACAAATTATTATGTAACTTTCGTTTAATTTATTGTTATTATGTTATAGAAATATAAATTTATGTTAATCCCTTTCCAGTCAAGGTTTTACATGGTTCCCTTGACAACGGTGCTGATTCCAATTCCGAGTCTCGACATGCGCACGTGTTGCTGGATATGTTGTGGTGACTAAGTTAGTGTACGCAGAGCGCACTTGGCAAAAACCGCAAGGTGACCGCCTGTGCATGAAGCGTGACACTGGACTGGGAATCGCGACATTGTTTGGTAAAACGTGGGCGGGCGGGACGAAGATGGATAGGCACTAGACGAATGTCGGAAAGTGCAAATAGTCCATGTCACAGCTTCAACACAAAACATAAACACATAAAATCATACACAAAGCACTAACAAAAATAACAGCCCAAAAATATCACCTTGTATAGTTATAAGCAAGGGATATCAAAAAACACAACAAAGAAAAAAAAAAAAAAAAAAAAAAAAAACCTAACCTAACCTAACCTAACCTAACCTAACCTAACCTAACCTAACCTAACCTAACCTAACCTAACCTAACCTAACCTAACCTAACCTAACCTAACCTAACCTAACCTAACCTAACCTAACCTAACCTAACCTAACCTAACCTAACCTAACCTAACCTAACCTAACCTAACCTAACCTAACCTAACCTAACCTAACCTAACCTAACCTAACCTAACCTAACCTAACCTAACCTAACCTAACCTAACCTAACCTAACCTAACCTAACCTAACCTAACCTAACCTAACCTAACCTAACCTAACCTAACCTAACCTAACCTAACCTAACCTAACCTAACCTAACCTAACCTAACCTAACCTAACCTAACCTAACCTAACCTAACCTAACCTAACCCTCTTTGTTTTGTTAATACTCTATGGATTGCTGTCCATGCTGTTTCTTTGTTTTGAATAGAACAATATTGCCTCCATGATTCTGTTTTTGCATTACTTATGGCTTTTTTGTAGAATTGCTTCAAATCAAGATATTTTATAAGTATTGCTGGCCTGTTTTTAAAGCTAGAGTTTTCCAATTTATGTTTTGTTTTTCTTAATTCCATTTTTATATTCTTTAAGTTTGGATTCCACCATGGACAACTTCTATGTTGGGATTCTTTTCTAAGCGGAATATGTTTCTGGCATGACTTTGTCAAACAGTCATGAAATTTGTCTATTATTTTTTCGAGTTCGTGTTTATCGTTTAAATTTACAAATATGTCAACAGTTATTTTAGATTTGGTAAATTCTTCCTTAAGTGTCTTTACAAATTTTTCCCAGTTTGCCTTTTTTGTATAATAAATGGATGTTTTATTTTGACATGGAAGAAAAGGATTTGTAATAATATTAAAACATATTGGATTGTGGTCACTCATGTAATACATATTCCTCATCACTGTCCAATTTTCGACTAAATTCAAAGCTGTTGAAGTTGTTATTGTTATATCTATAGTGCTACATATATGTCGATTACATCTGTAAGTTTCAAAAGTTGGATCGTTACCTATGTTATTTACATGCATATCTGTTTCGGCCATAAACGAAGCAAGCACATCACCCCGACGGTCAGTTCTGTTGCTGCCCCACCATATATTTTTTGCATTGAAATCTCCTCCGACGATCATTTTTTTGTTTATTAGTTTTTTCAAGACAACTGTAATGTTTTCTATTTCCGTGGTTGGTTCTACGTATACGGACGCAATGACGATGTTCTCATTCGTTGTGGTAACATTTCCGCTATTGATATTTATTTCAACGAACACCTCGTTAGTAGTACTGTATTTTGTAAGAAACAACCCACTTATTTTTTTGTTGCAAATCACAATAGCCGCTTTACAAACTTTTGCTCGTTTAAGGCTTGAAAAACTACAAAACCAGGAATCGATACCTTTCCATCACTTCCTGTGTATGGTTCTTGGATCAAAAATATGTCAGGCAATTTATCGACTTCAGAGAATGCTTCTTCCTGCGCCGCTTTACATCTTCCCATATTCCACTGAACTATTTTAATTACATTATTATTTATCACATTCTGGCCGCCCTTAGCAGAGGTATTCCACCCTTTCTCTTGCCCTTTGATCCATGATGGATCGTAATGGGCACAGCTTGCTAGTAGCGAAATGGCTGTTATTTTCAGTATTTTTAACGGTACAATTGTGACAAATAGGATGACCCTGCTCTTTGGTAGGACAGTCCTTAGTGGAGTGGTTAAGGGTGCAATATGCGCACATTTCCTCACGGTTGCAGTACTTTCGTACGTGCCCAAACGATAGACATTTATAACACTGCACTAAAGGACTCTCGTCCTCCACCACAACTCTTTGGTAACCAATATTAACTTTCTTGGCTTGAGTAATAGCTCGCCAGGTAGATGGACTTACTTCACAGACGACATTTGAAAGAAGGGCATTCCTGTTTCTTTTCTTGAATTTTATCGTGAGGTCCCCATTTGGAACGTTCAGGCCACCATTTTGCGTATTCATAGACTCGTTTATATCCTCCTGGGTGACGTCTTTTATGAGACCCTTAAAAACTATAAGTGGTTTTTTCCTCTTTCCCTCTTCCACTAGCAAGTTCGATGTTTTATTTTTTATTTCATGAATCATTTTTTCCTGGTCCTTTTTGGAAGAGCAATTAATAAGAACTTGCTGGTTGTTAATTTTCCTAAACCCTGAAACGCCTATGCCCGTGGTACGAACATTCACGCTTCGTTTCACAATACCCTCGATTTCCTCCCCTTTTTTATTAGGATCGTTGGATTTGACGATAAGAGCGTAGCTCATCTTAGGCATCGGCGGCGTCATAACAGAAGAAGGTGGTACTTTGGCGCTGTTGAGAAAATTTTCCAGGGCCTGCAAGGTTGGAAGGGCGGATATCATCAAACAAAGAGTAAAACTGCCTACTGCCACTCTCAAAGACGGGAATGAACAATTGGAAACAGCAGAAAGAACCGCTCAGAGGCTAGTTGACAGATTCTTTCCTGATGATGTAGAACAAGAAGATAATGATGAGCAATCAGAAATTAGAAGTTCAATAACAAACGAAATATTTTTAAATTATCAAGAAGATCCTCCATTTACAGATAGCGAAATACTAGAAATTTTTCAAAACTTGAATCCTAAGAAAGCCCCCGGACGTGATCACTTGACAGCAGATATTTGCCTTCATACTTATATGTCGAATCCTGATCTTATAAGAGAGATATTCAATGCTTGTTTACGAATTAAACATTTTCCGACGCGGTGGAAAATTGCTTTTATAGTGGTTATCCCGAAACCAGGAAAAGACGACCATTCGGACGTAAGTTCATATCGCCCCATAGGACTTTTACCAGTTTTAGGCAAAATTATGGAAAGGCTTATGATAAATAGAATCAACTGGAATCTGCATAATACAAAACAACTCAGTGATCTCCAATACGGATTCACTCCGCAAAAATCGACGGAAGATGCACTCAACGCATCAATAGAAACTTTGAAGAAAGCTTTAAGATGTAAAAAAGTAGCTGTAGCTATTTCACTGGACATCAAGGGTGCATTTGATAATGCGTGGTGGCCCTTTCTTCTTCTGCAGTTAAAAAATAAGAAATGTCCGGTGAATTTGTATATGCTTGTTAAAAGTTACTTGAAAAATAGAAAAATTCAACTCACCCATTATAATACTACAATAGAGAAGAAAACTACAAAAGGATGTGTCCAGGGATCAGCGTGCGGCCCAAGTTTCTGGAATGTAATAATTGATGACATTCTACGAATAACGTTTGACGGCAATGTAGAAATCAGGGCATTTGCAGATGATATTTTCCTCATCATTGTTGCTGATAATGAAAATGAGTTGCAAACAAATGCGAATAAGGCATTAGAAAAAATAGTAGTATGGGAAAAGAAAACTAAATTGCACTTTTCACAAGAAAAAACCAACGCCATGTTTGTTACGCGAAAGAAAATTATACCTCCCATTATTCATATGAGAAATTGTGAAATTAAGTTTGTCGATTATTTTAAGATATTGGGGGTAACTATTGACAGAAACCTAAATTGGTCTAGGCATATAAATAACACTTGCAAAAAAATTGCAGCTTACACAAACAAATTAATCAGAGCAGCAAAACCAACTTGGGGCGCATCACCGGAAGTCATACAACAAATTTACCATGGAGCTATAGTTCCGTTGGCAACTTACGCATCTAGTATTTGGGTTGAAGCAGCGGAAAGAAAATGCAATGTTAAAAAACTAAATGCTGTACAAAGACAGATCGCAATCAGATGTTGCAAAGGTTACCGCTCGATATCTATGATTTCGGCACAAGTGCTTAGTATTTTCATGCCACTTGACATCAAGATTAAAGAACAGGCAGAATTATACAGTGTTAAACGCACGAAACAACTCAAATGCCTTCCGAATGACCGAAATTATCAAGGAGTAATTGACATTCATACACTTCCTCACCCAGCCACTCGAATAAATGCAAAATACATTTACTATGATGAAAAAATTCCAATACCAGGCCCAAATGAATTAACAATTTACACAGATGGAAGTCTATTGGATGGGAGGGTTGGCGCTGCTTTTGTTCCTTTTGAAGGAGAAAAAGAGCTACCGGCAAGGAAAATTAAGCTAGAAAATTACTGTTCTGTATTTCAAGCGGAACTTCTAGCTATAAATGAAGCAATTTTGTATGTGCTAAAGAAACCAAAAAATAGATGGGAAAATATAACAATATTGACTGACTGCAGATCAGGAGTAGACAGTTTAAGAGATAGAAAATCAACAAACCCTTTAATAGTGAGCATCAAACGCAAAGCAGAAGAACTAGATACAAGACAACAATCTCTTATAGTAGGATGGATAAGAGGACACAAAGGAATAAAAGGTAATGAAGCAGCGGATGGCAAAGCAAAAGAAGCAACAAAAAAGAAAACAGCTAGTGAATATGATAAATTTCCGATCAGCTTTGCTAAAAAGACAATAAGGCAGCGATCATTAGAAATGTGGAACGCGAGGTACATCAATTCAAGTAACGGAAAAATAACAAAATTATTTTTCAACTCTATATACGAAAGATTTAAATCTATTGGATTATTTAAACTAAATTTCGAACTAACACAAATTTTGACTGGACACGGGAGAATGAATCAGTACCTGCATAGATTTAAAATAAAAAATTCTGACACATGCCCATGTGATAATGTTTCGATCCAAGATGTTCCTCACCTGATAATTGAATGCCCGATCTTCAGTAAAGATAAACATGATTTGGAAACAATGCTGGGAGAAGATCTAAATATATCGAAATTAAATGAAGTAATTACGAATCCAGAAACTGCAGGAATATTTGTAGAATTTTTGAGGAAAATTGTAATAAAAATAAAATTCATAAATGAAAAGAGCGAAAGCCAATTTTGAAAAAGAAAAAAAAAAAAAAAAAAAAAAAAAAAAAAAAAAAAAAAAAAAAAAAAAAAAAAAAAATTAATAAATATTTGAAAAAATGAACAAATAATAAACATGAAAATAAATAATAAAAGTGCCGAAGCCTTGTACATTACACGCAAGGCGGTAAACAATAAAACCAGAAAAAAAAAAAAAAAAAAAAAAAAACCTAACCTAACCTAACCTAACCTAACCTAACCTAACCTAACCTAACCTAACCTAACCTAACCTAACCTAACCTAACCTAACCTAACCTAACCTAACCTAACCTAACCTAACCTAACCTAACCTAACCTAACCTAACCTAACCTAACCTAACCTAACCTAACCTAACCTAACCTAACCTAACCTAACCTAACCTAACCTAACCTAACCTAACCTAACCTAACCTAACCTAACCTAACCTAACCTAACCTAACCTAACCTAACCTAACCTAACCTAACCTAACCTAACCTAACCTAACCTAACCTAACCTAACCTAACCTAACCTAACCTAACCTAACCTAACCTAACCTAACCTAACCTAACCTAACCTAACCTAACCTAACCTAACCTAACCTAACCTAACCTAACCTAACCTAACCTAACCTAACCTAACCTAACCTAACCAGTTGCAATCAAACCGTCGTCAAGGAAGGTCGCGCTCTGTGTGCTCCGTACGCTCAAATATTGAAAATCGCGATAAAACTAGTTTTTTCGAAGTTTTTGTGTTACTGTTACATATCATTTTCTTTGGATTTTTAGTGCGCTTTTGATGCTTGTTTTCATTTTTCTCCAAATTCATCAGTTTTATAAATATTTTTAAAAAAAAAGTGGTTTTCTTTTACGTAAAAGTGCCGTTTAGCGAAACGCTGCCCTCTGGGTTCAGTTTTAATACATTCTGTTTACTATGTCTTGTGTGTTCTATTAAATTCTACAAAAAAGTCCGCCAGACATATAGTGTACCACCTACCGTTTTCGGAACAATCAGTTTTTTCCGTTTTACACGTGTTCCTGAAAATCTTCATCTCTTTTGTGATTTAGTGTTCATTCATATCAAATTACGTGAATTAAAGAGGCAAATACATGTACGTTTTTAGATTTTTGAAATTTTTAAGTTAAGTGACAGTTTTCAAAGAAAAACTGAAAACGACCCTTTTTCACGAACGCTCACCTTGTGGATATATATATATAGATATATATATTTTTAATTAACATCAAAAGACGCGGCTTCTAAAAACAATTAAATAAGACCTTTACACTATATTTTTATCTCTTACACGTGCCGAGTTATCTTGATTATTCCATTTTTCTTTTCTACGAGCGTACAAAAATATTTAATGTGTGTATGTGCTCGATGACAAAAAGGCTCAAGTGACTTTCGTGTAGACGTCTTGTTCTGTTCGTTCCTGTCCTGTTCTCCTATCGTGTACATTATCTATGAAAACTCTTCGTCTGCGGAAAACGCAAAGTGAAAAGTGAAAACTCGGAAAATTCATACGAATCATAGTTTGTCGGAAAAGCCCTGCAAAAGCCTGCACTTTGGCGTATTTTTTTTTTTTTTTTTTTTTTTTTTTTTTTTTTTTTTTTTTTTTTTTTTTCCTTTCTATAACATAACAATACTATTCTTTCATAATGTCCATCAAGCCAACACGCTCAAGTCTCGGGCCTAAGGTCCTTGCCAGCGGGTCGCGTTCAGTTCCTGGATCTAGGGACTCTTCTCCTATTGAGATGATATCCTCCGGAATAACCATTACAATGCCCGATAAGGTCCCACAAAGAATTTTATCTCCCACTGAGGAGTCTTTACGATTAATGGAAAAGGCTGTTGAAGCACTTAATAGTGCAGGAAACTTGAGGAAAGGTATCAAGCAAGAGGTGGTTGCCTCTCTAAAGGGCCTTGACAAAATCGTCAGGCAACTAGCTGCAGAGGAAAACAGTTCAACCGCTGCCAGTTTCTCCAGCCTTGAGAGGGCTGTCAAGGACCAAACGGCAATGATATCCGCCCTTCCAACCTTGCAGGCCCTGGAAAATTTTCTCAACAGCGCCAAAGTACCACCTTCTTCTGTTATGACGCCGCCGATGCCTAAGATGAGCTACGCTCTTATCGTCAAATCCAACGATCCTAATAAAAAAGGGGAGGAAATCGAGGGTATTGTGAAACGAAGCGTGAATGTTCGTACCACGGGCATAGGCGTTGCAGGGTTTAGGAAAATTAACAACCAGCAAGTTCTTATTAATTGCTCTTCTAAAAAGGACCAGGAAAAAATGATTCATGAAATAAAAAATAAAACATCGAACTTGCTAGTGGAAGAGGGAAAGAGGAAAAAACCACTTATAGTTTTTAAGGGCCTCATAAAAGACGTCACCCAGGAGGATATAAACGAGTCTATGAATACGCAAAATGGTGGCCTGAACGTTCCAAATGGGGACCTCACGATAAAATTCAAGAAAAGAAACAGGAATGCCCTTCTTTCAAATGTCGTCTGTGAAGTTAGTCCATCTACCTGGCGAGCTATTACTCAAGCCAAGAAAGTTAATATTGGTTACCAAAGAGTTGTGGTGGAGGACGAGAGTCCTTTAGTGCAGTGTTATAAATGTCTATCGTTTGGGCACGTACGAAAGTACTGCAACCGTGAGGAAATGTGCGCATATTGCACCCTTAACCACTCCACTAAGGACTGTCCTACCAAAGAGCAGGGTCATCCTATTTGTCACAATTGTACCGTTAAAAATACTGAAAATAACAGCCATTTCGCTACTAGCAAGCTGTGCCCATTACGATCCATCATGGATCAAAGGGCAAGAGAAAGGGTGGAATACCTCTGCTAAGGGCGGCCAGAATGTGATAAATAATAATGTAATTAAAATAGTTCAGTGGAATATGGGAAGATGTAAAGCGGCGCAGGAAGAAGCATTCTCTGAAGTCGATAAATTGCCTGACATATTTTTGATCCAAGAACCATACACAGGAAGTGATGGAAAGGTATCGATTCCTGGTTTTGTAGTTTTTCAAGCCTTAAACGAGCAAGAGAAAGTTTGTAAAGCGGCTATTGTGATTTGCAACAAAAAAATAAGTGGGTTGTTTCTTACAAAATACAGTACTACTAACGAGGTGTTCGTTGAAATAAATATCAATAGCGGAAATGTTACCACTACGAATGAGAACATCGTCATTGCGTCCGTATACGTAGAACCAACCACGGAAATAGAGAACATTACAGTTGTCTTGAAAAAACTAATAAACAAAAAAATGATCGTCGGAGGAGATTTCAATGCAAAAAATATATGGTGGGGCAGCAACAGAACTGACCGTCGGGGTGATGTGCTTGCTTCGTTTATGGCCGAAACAGATATGCATTATGCATGTAAATAACATAGGTAACGATCCAACTTTTGAAACTTACAGATGTAATCGACATATATGTAGCACTATAGATATAACAATAACAACTTCAACAGCTTTGAATTTAGTCGAAAATTGGACAGTGATGAGGAATATGTATTACATGAGTGACCACAATCCAATATGTTTTAATATTATTACAAATCCTTTTCTTCCATGTCAAAATAAAACATCCATTTATTATACAAAAAAGGCAAACTGGGAAAAATTTGTAAAGACACTTAAGGAAGAATTTACCAAATCTAAAATAACTGTTGACATATTTGTAAATTTAAACGATAAACACGAACTCGAAAAAATAATAGACAAATTTCATGACTGTTTGACAAAATCATGCCAGAAACATATTCCGCTTAGAAAAGAATCCCAACATAGAAGTTGTCCATGGTGGAATTCAAACTTAAAGAATATAAAAATGGAATTAAGAAAAACAAAACATAAATTGGAAAACTCTAGTTTTAAAAACAGGCCAGCAATACTTATAAAATATCTTGATTTGAAGCAATCCTACAAAAAAGCCATAAGTAATGCAAAAACAGAATCATGGAGGCAATATTGTTCTATTCAAAACAAAGAAACAGCATGGACAGCAATCCATAGAGTATTAACAAAACAAAGAGTAAAACTGCCTACTGCCACTCTCAAAGACGGAATGAACAATTGGAAACAGCAGAAAGAACCGCTCAGAGGCTAGTTGACAGATTCTTTCCTGATGATGTAGAAGAAGAAGATAATGATGAGCAATCAGAAATTAGAAGTTCAATAACAAACGAAATATTTTTAAATTATCAAGAAGATCCTCCATTTACAGATAGCGAAATACTAGAAATTTTTCAAAACTTGAATCCTAAGAAAGCCCCCGGACGTGATCACTTGACAGCAGATATTTGCCTTCATACTTATATGTCGAATCCTGATCTTATAAGAGAGATATACAATGCTTGTTTACGAATTAAACATTTTCCGACGCGGTGGAAAATTGCTTTTATAGTGGTTATCCCGAAACCAGGAAAAGACGACCATTCGGACGTAAGCTCATATCGCCCCATAGGACTTTTACCAGTTTTAGGCAAAATTATGGAAAGGCTTATGATAAATAGAATCAACTGGAATCTGCATAATACAAAACAACTCAGTGATCTCCAATACGGATTCACTCAACAAAATCGACGGAAGATGCACTCAACGCATCAATAGAAACTTTGAAGAAAGCTTTAAGATGTAAAAAAGTAGCTGTAGCTATTTCACTGGACATCAAGGGTGCATTTGATAATGCGTGGTGGCCCTTTCTTCTTCTGCAGTTAAAAAATAAGAAATGTCCGGTGAATTTGTATATGCTTGTTAAAAGTTACTTGAAAAATAGAAAAATTCAACTCACCCATTATAATACTACAATAGAGAAGAAAACTACAAAAGGATGTGTCCAGGGATCAGCGTGCGGCCCAAGTTTCTGGAATGTAATAATTGATGACATTCTACGAATAACGTTTGACGGCAATGTAGAAATCAGGGCATTTGCAGATGATATTTTCCTCATCATTGTTGCTGATAATGAAAATGAGTTGCAAACAAATGCGAATAAGGCATTAGAAAAAATAGTAGTATGGGAAAAGAAAACTAAATTGCACTTTTCACAAGAAAAAACCAACGCCATGTTTGTTACGCGAAAGAAAATTATACCTCCCATTATTCATATGAGAAATTGTGAAATTAAGTTTGTCGATTATTTTAAGATATTGGGAGTAACTATTGACAGAAACCTAAATTGGTCTAGGCATATAAATAACACTTGCAAAAAAATTGCAGCTTACACAAACAAATTAATCAGAGCAGCAAAACCAACTTGGGGCGCATCACCGGAAGTCATACAACAAATTTACCATGGAGCTATAGTTCCGTTGGCAACTTACGCATCTAGTATTTGGGTTGAAGCAGCGGAAAGAAAATGCAATGTTAAAAAACTAAATGCTGTACAAAGACAGATCGCAATCAGATGTTGCAAAGGTTACCGCTCGATATCTATGATTTCGGCACAAGTGCTTAGTATTTTCATGCCACTTGACATCAAGATTAAAGAACAGGCAGAATTATACAGTGTTAAACGCACGAAACAACTCAAATGCCTTCCGAATGACCGAAATTATCAAGGAGTAATTGACATTCATACACTTCCTCACCCAGCCACTCGAATAAATGCAAAATACATTTACTATGATGAAAAAATTCCAATACCAGGCCCAAATGAATTAACAATTTACACAGATGGAAGTCTATTGGATGGGAGGGTTGGCGCTGCTTTTGTTCCTTTTGAAGGAGAAAAAGAGCTACCGGCAAGGAAAATTAAGCTAGAAAATTACTGTTCTGTATTTCAAGCGGAACTTCTAGCTATAAATGAAGCAATTTTGTATGTGCTAAAGAAACCAAAAAATAGATGGGAAAATATAACAATATTGACTGACTGCAGATCAGGAGTAGACAGTTTAAGAGATAGAAAATCAACAAACCCTTTAATAGTGAGCATCAAACGCAAAGCAGAAGAACTAGATACAAGACAACAATCTCTTATAGTAGGATGGATAAGAGGACACAAAGGAATAAAAGGTAATGAAGCAGCGGATGGCAAAGCAAAAGAAGCAACAAAAAAGAAAACAGCTAGTGAATATGATAAATTTCCGATCAGCTTTGCTAAAAAGACAATAAGGCAGCGATCATTAGAAATGTGGAACGCGAGGTACATCAATTCAAGTAACGGAAAAATAACAAAATTATTTTTCAACTCTATATACGAAAGATTTAAATCTATTGGATTATTTAAACTAAATTTCGAACTAACACAAATTTTGACTGGACACGGAGAATGAATCAGTACCTGCATAGATTTAAAATAAAAAATTCTGACACATGCCCATGTGATAATGTTTCGATCCAAGATGTTCCTCACCTGATAATTGAATGCCCGATCTTCAGTAAAGATAAACATGATTTGGAAACAATGCTGGGAGAAGATCTAAATATATCGAAATTAAATGAAGTCATTACGAATCCAGAAACTGCAGGAATATTTGTAGAATTTTGAGAAAAATTGTAATAAAAATAAAATTCATAAATGAAAAGAGCGAAAGCCAATTTTGAAAAAGAAAAAAAAAAAAAAAAAAAAAAAAAAAAAAAAAAAAAAAAAAAAAAATATTAATTTATAAAATTTGAAAAAATGAACAAATAATAAACATGAAAATAAATAATAAAAGTGCCGAAGCCTTGTACATTACACGCAAGGCGGTAAACAATAAAACCAAAAAAAAAAAAAAAAAAAAAAAAAAAAAAACCTAACCTAACCTAACCTAACCTAACCTAACCTAACCTAACCTAACCTAACCTAACCTAACCTAACCTAACCTAACCTAACCTAACCTAACCTAACCTAACCTAACCTAACCTAACCAACCTAACCTAACCTAACCTAACCTACCTAACCTAACCTAACCTAACCTAACCTAACCTAACCTAACCTAACCTAACCTAACCTAACCTAACCTAACCCTAACCTAACCTAACCTAACCTAACCTAACCTAACCTAACCTAACCTAACCTAACCTAACTAACCTAACCTAACCTAACCTAACCTTTTTTTTTTTTTTTTTTTTTGCGAAGGAGGAGAAAATCTTCATAGACACCTGACAGCCCGTACTGTCAGGTAGTGCCAGATTTTTACTGGCTAAAAACTCCTCCCTCTCGCAGTAGCATATACACCCAGCGGATCTCACGAGTGAATATTCTTCGCTGGGTTGCCGGTCTGCGAGGTTTTACCTCGCCTCATTTGTCGCGGGCGCTATGGCCCGCCCAGCCCGGTCAGTGACAGGTGCTCCTAACTGGTACAGCACCTAACTATCCAGTCACTGTCCTAGCCTAACCATACACAGCTTAAGGCATCTCACCTGTGTCACCGGGCAGTGTAGGTCCACCTGCGCCCACTTCAAACGGGCGAGGGCGGAGGCGCCTTCTTTCCCGCTCGGCCTCCTCTTTCGCGAGCATTACCGATCTCGCGAACTTCTCCCAGCTAGACCAAGAGGACGCGTTTTGGAGCATGGAGGGAACCATCTCTTCCGGGGAGACACGGGTCCCTCCAAGAGATTCTTTTAGCTCCCTCCTGAGTTGGTCCCAGGAGGTGCACTCAAATGCTGTGTGCTCCGCCGTGTCCTCACTAGAGTTGCAGTGGTGGCACATGGCTGTTTCTTCCTTGCCTATTCTTTTCAGAAAGGCTCCAAAACATCCATGCCCCGTCAGTAGCTGAGTCAAGTGGAAGCTGAGGCATCCGTGCTCCCTTTCCATCCAAACACCCGGGTCGCATATCAGCCTCCGCGTCCACCTTCCTTTCGCCGCTGAATCCCACCGTTCCTGCCAGCGAGTCATCGTCGTAGCCCGTGCGGTTTCCTTCTCCATGCCCGCATACGTGGCCTGCCTCTCGGCGGCCAGTAGGTCCACGGGGACTATTCCCGCCACGATGAGTGCCGCGTCTTCAGACACCGTGCGGTAACCCATAGATACCCTCAGTGCCATCCGACGCTGCACTCTGGCCATCATGAGCCTGGTCCTCTCCACCCTCATTGCGTCCGCCCATATAGGCGCGCCATACAATAGGGTAGAGTGAACCACCTCACTGAGAAGCTTTCTTCGGGTGGACTTTGGTCCCCCGATGTTCGGCATCAATCTGGCGAGTTGTTCGCCGACAGCGGCTGCTTTGCTCGACGCTTGGCGAACGTGCTCGGTAAAGCGTAGTTTGCCATCAAGGTGAACGCCAAGATATCTCAGCGTCCTCCTGTAGGGCACCTCGAAATCCCCGACATACAACTTTGGCGGCGCAATTCCACGTTTCCGCGTGAAAAACACCGCTTCCGTCTTCTCCCGGGCGAGTTCGAGGCCTGCGTGCGTCATCCATCGGGTTACCCTTCGCAGCGCCTCATTTCCGGCTACTTCCATTGCGGCCACCGTCTTTGCGGTCACTGTCACCGCAATGTCGTCAGCGAATGCGACCAGTTTTGTGTCCTCAGGGAGATGGATCCTGAGGAGCCCGTCATACATAACGTTCCACAGAGAAGGGCCAATGACCGATCCCTGCGGGACGCCCGCAGTGACGCTCCATGTTTGGCCACCTTCTTCCAGACCAGGGCCATCGTAGCTAAGCGTTCGCCCCCTAAAATAGTCTCTGATCAGTCGTACTAGGTAGCCAGGTGCCCCGACATCCAACTCCAGCGCTCTGAGAATCACTTCCCAGCGGGCGGAGTTGAAAGCGTTGCGCACATCAAGCGCCACCAGCACAGTATGCCGGCTCCTCTTCACGCTTCCTTCGAAGCCGCTCTGTACACCGCTTACAACACTGGCCACTGCGTCGACCGTCGACCTTCCGGGTCTAAAGCCGTACTGAAGCGGCGACAGTCGCGTCTCTAGGCAAGGCTGCAACCTTTCGAGAGTCATTCTCTCTAACACCTTTCCCAGCCCGTCCAGCATGCAGAGAGGTCTGTATGCAGACGGGCCCGGTGGTTTGTTGGCCTTGGGAATCAGGACCAGCCTTTGCCGCTTCCAGGGCGCGCCGAAGATGCCCTCATTGAGGCACTTATTGAACATGTCGAGCACCTCACCGGAGAAGTTCTCAGCGACCACCCGTACCACCTCGTTTGGAATTCCATCGGGTCCTGGTGCCTTGCCATTTTTCAATCGCCCGACAGCCAGGGATAGTTCCGCCCGAGTGAAAGGTGGTGGTCGGGTAGACTCCTCTAGTGAGTCATCCAACGCGTCCCTCCTCATCGGGCCATGATCAGGAAAGAGTTTCCCTACCACGGCTCGCACGTTCTCCGGCTCGCTGAGGAACGGGTCAAAGACGCGGCCACGCAGTTTCTGCCGCACAAGTTTGTACGGCAGCCCCCACGGGTCCGTGTCGATCAGTTCACATAGTTCCAGCCAGCACCGTTCTTTGCTCTCTTTAATTTCCTTTTTTAAGGCATTTTTTGCATTTTTGAAGAGAACTCTTCTCTCCGAATCTTCCGGGCGTCTTTGCGCCCTCCTACTGGCGGCGAGACACGCCCGCCGGAGGCCAGCTATAGTGTCGTTCCACCAATACACCTGCCTCCCGCGGGGCCCGCCACCCCGCTTTGGCATAGAGGCGTCGCAGCCCCTAATTATAGCTGCAGTCACCTTAGTGACTGCTTCCTCAGCGGTGTCCTCAGGACGTAGGTCAAGTTCCTCCGCGATGGTCTCGGATAGGACGTCAGCTCGAAGTCGCTTGACACTCCATCCGATTGGCGAAGGGTCAATCTGGCGGCTTCCACCATTCATAAGCTGAAAAGCTATATAGCGGTGGTCGCTCGCCGAATAGTCATCTGTCACCTTCCAGCCTTTGATCTTTCCTATTGTCGTCTCATCGGCGAAGGTGACGTCGATGACTGACCGGGATACGCCTCTTCTAAAAGTCGGCGCATCTCCAACATTCGCCGTATGTAGACGCAGAGAGGCCGCTAAAGCGCCGAGAATCTGCCCTCGTCGGTCTGTCGTCGCGGATCCCCACTCCGCCGCTTTCGCATTGAAGTCGCCCGCGACTATGACCGGGATCCTCGCATTTTGGGCATCATCTCGAAGGCCCTCCATTTGCTCTTCGAACAGCTGTGTCGAGGTATTCGGGGAGCAGTAACAGGAGTAAATCCTGTACCCGTCTACCTCTATCCAGGTCCATCCGGTTCCTCCACCACCTGGCGCAGCCTTTGTGATTTGTAGGCCTGAGGGCAAGTAGATCGCCGCCCTCGTGGTCGGATCTGGGTACCATCCCCTTTTCAGGTTTCGGTACTGCTCCGACACAATGACGACATCCACCCGCCGCTCTCGTGCCACCTGCAGCATCAGATCCTGGGCAGCTTTGCAGCCATTCAGGTTGATCTGCAGGAATCGGATGGTCAAGGAAGGGTCTTCTTTGGTCTCTTTCTCGCAATCGCGAGCGCCTCCTGGTGTGCCCGGCACTGAGAGCTACCGCTCCGATGTTTGGCGTTCTCTTTGCCATAGGTAATGCAAAGAGGGCATAGTGGGCTGCTCCGGCAGTCTGCAGCCTTATGTCCCGGCTGGGAACAATTCCGGCACAGATTAGATCTGTCAGGAAGCCGGCATACTCTCGCCAGATGCCCATATCCTAGACACCGAAAGCAACGGGTCAGGCTCATCCGCTCCCGGAGGCGGCACACGACAAGCCCAATTTTTAGTTTGCCTCTTTTTAGGAGCTCCGTGGTGAGCCTGCTGCACGGGAGTTTGCACCAGCATACCTGGGTGCCCCCGTATGCCGGTCGCAAGCTCAGAATCTTGACGTGTTCCGCCCTGTCAACCTCCACTTGCTTGGTGAGGGCATCCAGCACGTCCACAATCTCAACTCCTTCGTCCAAGTCCCTGATGACGACCGTGGTGGTAGAAACCGCGCGTCGCACGGTCGCAGACTCACCAACAATCTCCTTAATGACTTTTGCGAGACCGTCACCGTTCTTCAGAACCTCCAGCAGGAGATCCCCGGTTCTTGTGCGTCTCGCGGTTTTCACCTGCGGTGCATCGGGGGCGGACATCTTTGGGTGCTTACCCAATTTCTTGCAGATGTCCGCATAGGAAGCTGCGTCAGTCGCCTTGACGATGATCGCATCGCTATTTTTTGGTTTCCCGCTGCCCGCAAGTTCTCGTTTTCTTTCTTCTTTCACTCTTCCTCTCCTTTTTCCATGTCTCCCCACTTTTTTCCACTCCCCGTCTGTAGTCGGTGCCAACTTTGCTGCACCGGCCGACGTAGAAGGGAGAGAAAGGGAGTTGGTCTCAGTCTTTGGAGGAGGAATAGGCTTTGGGTCGATAAACTTGTGATTCCCCTGGCCCTTCTTATTCCTCTCACCCCGGACCACAGCAACTGAGGCCGTCATCATTTGGGGACAAGTGGGGACAAAGTTCGTTGTTACAGTTGTTACAACCCCATCACCCTTCTCTAAGTCCTCCAACTCGTCTGACAGCATCTGAAGGGAAGTGCCTAGGAAGGCGATTCCCTCTTTTAAGGGGAGATGGACATTTGATCTCCCCTTAACAAAGATCTGGAGCTTCTCAAGCTCAGCGCGATGTCGCGAGAGCAACTCCTTTAGTCTAGAAAAACTTCCTGTAGCAGAAGATGCGGTGGGGGCCAGGTCGGCCACCCCCTCCACACTGCGGTCGCAGGCTGACGATGCCCGGGAGCCCGCTTGCTCACTCCCGACCACCGGTACTGGGCGTCCGACACCCTGCACCGTAACTGCTGATGGTAATATGGACATTTTCATACAGCATGTGCCTGTTCTTAGTAGTCGCCGAAGCGACAACAAGCCCCCCTACCACGACAAGGTGACAGGCGCAGGGGGGAACCTAACCTAACCTAACCTAACCTAACCTAACCTAACCTAACCTAACCTAACCTAACCTAACCTAACCTAACCTAACCTAACCTAACCTAACCTAACCTAACCTAACCTAACCTAACCTAACCTAACCTAACCTAACCTAACCTAACCTAACCTAACCTAACCTAACCTAACCTAACCTAACCTAACCTAACCTAACCTAACCTAACCTAACCTAACCTAACCTAACCTAACCTAACCTAACCTAACCTAACCTAACCTAACCTAACCTAACCTAACCTAACCTAACCTAACCTAACCTAACCTAACCTAACCTAACCTAACCTAACCTAACCTAACCTAACCTAACCTAACCTAACCTAACCTAACCTAACCTAACCTAACCTAACCTAACCTAACCTAACCTAACCTAACCTAACCTAACCTAACCTAACCTAACCTAACCTAACCTAACCTAACCTAACCTAACCTAACCTAACCTAACCTAACCTAACCTAACCTAACCTAACCTAACCTAACCTAACCTAACCTAACCTAACCTAACCTAACCTAACCTAACCTAACCTAACCTAACCTAACCTAACCTAACCTAACCTAACCTAACCTAACCTAACCTAACCTAACCTAACCTAACCTAACCTAACCTAAGGGGAGACAAAGTAAAATTAAAATTTTCCGAAGAAAAAACAAATGCTCTATTTATAACTAAGAGAAAAGCACAACCTCCAAATATATTTATGAGAGGAAAAAGGCTTTATTTTGTCAAAGATTGTAAAATCCTTGGTGTAGTTCTGGACGAAAATCTAAATTGGAGTAAACACGTTGACTCAATTACAAAAAAAGCAGCGAAAATAGCAAATCGCCTAACATTCATGGCCAAACCGACATGGGGACTCAGCCCAGAAATAGTAAGAACGATTTATAGCGGGGTAGTAGAACCCACTATTACTTATGCTGCCGCGGTATGGTCAGAAGCAGCAAAGAGGAAAAATATCCAGACAAAACTAAATAGAATTCAACGGTCAATGGGAATAAGAATAAGCAAACCATATAGAACTACATCCCTCACCTCGGTCCAGGCAATTGCAGGACTCATGCCATTGGATATTAGAATTAAAGAGATTAGCGATATCTATTACACAAAATTGAACCATACTATCATAAATGCTCCAAACGACATATTGTATCAAGGAAGGATCGCCTATACAGATCTTCCACATCCAAGCAAACAAGTGGGCTTATCTACTGGGCATCCAGAAACGTACGCCAGACTTGAATTTCCAGAGGATGAAATAGACATCTACACGGACGGCAGTAAAACTGGAGGGAAAGTGGGCGCTGCTTTCGCCGCATTTGACAATTCCGGAGAGTTGTACAGTAAGAAGCTTCCCATGGCAGACTACTGCACGGTATTCCAAGCCGAACTCTTCGCAATTGTTAAGGCACTAGAATGGGTCACTAGCAAAAAAAAAACTGGAAGACTGTCAACTTACTGTCAGATTCAAAAAACTCTATTCAGGCGCTAGATGATGGATCGCCTAACAATTCCATGGTATTCTGCATACAAGAATCTTCGAGAAATCTCGAGGAAAGAGGCATTGAATGCAAATTCTTGTGGATACGTGGTCATAACGGTCTTTCTGGAAATGATAGAGCTGATGAGTTAGCAAAAGATGCAGCCTTACACGTAAAAACTGTAAAGCTATACACAAAGTTTCCACTAAGCTACGCAAAAAGGAATCTAAGAGAAAAGTCTCTCGAAGAATGGGAAAACCGCTACCAAACAAGCTCTACTGGGTCAGTAACTAAATATTTCTTTGAAAATTTAAATGACTGCAAACAATTTGGCAAAGCAAACAAACACACCTTTGAATTAACACAAATTCTCACAGGTCACGGTGCTACACTTTCGTATCTTCACAGATTTAAATTGAAGAGTAGCAGTGCCTGCCCATGCGATACGCTAAGCGAGCAAAATGTCCAACATCTTCTCCTTCACTGCCCAATGTTTGCGAAAGAAAGGTATGATTTGGAAAAAGAGTGCAACAAAAGAAAAATTGCAATTGAAGATTTTCGGACAGTTCTACAGCACAGCATATTGTCCCAAAAGTTCGTGTCTTACGCTAAACTAATAATAGAAAAAATAAGGCCAATGAACAAGTAATGGGGCAGGTACCCAAAACTTTTCGACTGTGATATGCATGCACTAACAATAGACATAGCTATATTTTATATTTAAATTGCTATAGTTTAACCATTTTACAGTTGTTACTGTTATTTTGTTACTTGTTGCTTTGACTGACTCTGTAATGTAACTTTTGTTACATTATTGTTTTGAAGTTGATATGTAACTTTTGCTACATATATATTGTTATGAAGTAGGTGCGTAACTTTTGTTAAGTATCTATTGTTATATAACTTATTGTTACAAATTATTATGTAACTTTCGTTACATTTATTGTTATTATGTTATAGAAATATAAATTTATGTTAATCCCTTTCCAGTCAAGGTTTTACATGGTTCCCTTGACAACGGTGCTGATTCCAATTCCGAGTCTCGACATGCGCACGTGTTGCTGGATATGTTGTGGTGACTAAGTTAGTGTACGCAGAGCGCACTTGGCAAAAACCGCAAGGTGACCGCCTGTGCATGAAGCGTGACACTGGACTGGGAATCGCGACATTGTTTGGTAAAACGTGGGCGGGCGGGACGAAGATGGATAGGCACTAGACGAATGTCGGAAAGTGCAAATAGTCCATGTCACAGCTTCAACACAAAACATAAACACATAAAATCATACACAAAGCACTAACAAAAATAACAGCCCAAAAATATCACCTTGTATAGTTATAAGCAAGGGATATCAAATAACACAACAAAGAAAAAAAAAAAAAAAAAAAAAAAAAAAAAAAACCTAACCTAACCTAACCTAACCTAACCTAACCTAACCTAACCTAATCTTACTGGCTAAAAAACTCCCCCCTCTCACAGTGACATATGCACCCAGCGGATCTCTAATGTGAATATACTTCGCTGGGTTCGCTGGGAATCTCCTCACCTCGTTCGACTTGGGCACCACGGTCTGCCCGGCCCGATCAGTGACAGGCGTCCCTAACCTAGCCTAGCCACCGACCTAACCACTTCTTCCCTATTAAGACCGCCTAAGACGCCTCGCCTGTATCACCAGGCTGCGAGAGTCCGCTTGCGCCCGCATCGACGCCGCGAGGGTGGAGGCGTCTTCTTTCGCGCTCGGCCTCCTCTTTCGCGAGCATGGTCGAGCTCGCGAACTTCTCCCAGCTGGACCAGGAGGACGCGTTCTGGAGCATTGAGGAGACCATCTCCATCGGGGAAACTCGGGTCTCACCGAGAGACTCTTCTAGCTCCCTCCTGAGCGGGTCCCAGGAGGGGCACTCAAATATTGTGTGCTCCGCCGAGTCCTCGTCAGAGTCACAGTGGTGGCACGCGGCCGTTTCTTCCTTGCCTATCCTGTTTAGGTAGGCTCCAAAACAGCCGTGTCCCGTCAGTAGCTGGGTCAGGTGAAAGCTGAGGCATCCGTGCTCCCTCCTTATCCACCCCCTGAGATCGCCTATCAGCCTCCGCGTCCACCTTCCCTTCGCCGCCGAATCCCACCGCTCCTGCCAACGAGTCATCGTGGCAGCCCGCGCGGTCGCCTTCTCCATGCCCGCGTACGTGGCCTGCCTTTCGGCAGCCAATAGATCCACGGGGATCATTCCTGCCACGACGAGTGCCGCGTCCTCGGACACCGTTCGGTACCCCATGGACACCCTCAGCGCCACCCGACGTTGCACTCCGGCCATCATGCACCGCGTTCTCTCCACCTTCATAGCGTCCACCCATATGGGTGCGCCATAAAGGAGGGTGGAGTGAACCACCTCACCGAGCAGCTTCCTCCTCGATGATTTCGGCCCTCCGATGTTTGGCATCAGTCTGGCAAGCTGCTCGCCAACGATGGCTGCTCTTGCTGATGCTTGCCGAACATGCTCTGTAAACCGAAGTTTGCCATCAAGATGAACACCGAGGTATTTCAATGTCCTCTTGTATGGCACCTCAAAGTCCCCGACATATAGCTTTGGTGGTACCATCTTCCTCTTTCGTGTAAAGAGCACCGCCTCTGTTTTTTCCTGTGCGAGTTCGAGTCCTACGAGATTCATCCACCTCTTTACCCTACGTAGTGCCTCGTTGCCGGCGGACTCTATTGTGGTCGTGTTTTTTGCAGTAACCAGAACTGCAATGTCGTCGGCGAAGGCCACTAGCTTGGCTTCCTCAGGAAGACTTACCCGCAGGAGCCCATCATACATGACGTTCCACAGGGATGGGCCAATGACCGATCCCTGCGGGACGCCTGCGGTGACGCTCCACGTCTGGCCCCCCTCCTCCTGACCGGGACCATTGAAGGCGAGCGTTCGCTCCCTAAAATAGTCCTCGATCAGTCGGATCAGGTAACCAGGTGCCCCAACGTCCACCTCCAGCGCTTTGAGAATTACTTCCCATCGCGCGGAGTTGAACGCGTTGCGTACATCGAGCGCCACCAGCACAGTATGTCGGCTCCTCTTCACGCTACCCTCAAAGCCCCTACGTACGTGCGCCACGACCTCAGCCACAGCATCAACTGTCGACCGCCCCGGTCGAAAGCCAAACTGCAGTGGTGATAGTCTGGCCTCAAGATACGGCTGAAGCCTCTGCAGGATCATCCTTTCCAGGACTTTTCCCAGCCCATCCAGCATGCAGAGGGGTCTGTATGATGACGGACCCGGTGGTTTGTTGGTCTTGGGGATAAGAACGAGCCTCTGTTGCTTCCATGCTGCACCAAAAGTGCCCTTGCTGAGGCACTTGTTGTACATCTCCAGTAGGGGACCTGGGAACTTCTCTGCAACCACTCTTATCACCTCATTTGGGATGCAGTCGGGTCCTGGTGCCTTACCATTTTTCAGCCGTCCAGCAGCTAGTGACAGCTCCGCCCGAGTGAACGGGGGTGGCCGAAGAGGCTCATTCTGTGGGGCACCCAGTGATTCCCTCCTCATCGGGCCGTGGTCTGGAAAGAGTTTCTCGACCACGGCTCGCACGTTCTCCGGTTCACTAAGGAACGGGTCGAAGACGCGGCCCCGCAGTTTCTGCCGCACGAGTTTGTACGGCAGCCCCCACGGGTCCTCGTCTATCATCCCGCACAACTCCAGCTAGCACTGCTCCTTACTCTCCTTGATGGCCCTTTTCAGGGCACTCTTTGCCGTTTTGTATAGCGCTCTTCTGTCTTCGTCCTCAGGGCGTCTCTGCGACCTCCTACTAGCGGCGAGGCACGTTCGTCGAAGGCCGGCTATGGTGTCATTCCACCAGTAGACTTGCCTCCTTCGAGAATTCCCCTTTCGCCTTGGCATGGAAGCATCGCATCCCCTGGTGATTGTCTCGGTCACCTTTACAACCCCCTCCTCAGCGGTGTCATCAGGAAGCAGTTCACGGCCTCCCATGAGGGCTTCGCATAGTACTTCGACTTGAAGGCACTTAACGCTCCATCCGGTCGGAGAATAGTCCTCTCTATGGTTTTCACCACCCGAAAGCTCGAAGGCGATATAGCGGTGATCGCTCGCAGAGTACTCCTGCTCAGCCACTCTCCATTTCCCAACTCTCCCGATCGTCGTCTCGTCCGCAAAAGTAACGTCAATTACCGAACCGGATGCGCCCCTTTGGAATGTCGGCACACTTCCAACATTTGCAGTATGGAGACGAAGAAAAGCCGCCGTCGCGCAGAGAACTTGCCCGCGTCGGTTGGTTGTTGCAGATCCCCACTCTGCCGCTTTTGCGTTAAAGTCACCCGCGACGATGATCGGAACCATCGCGTTTCGGGCATCTTCCCGCAGGTCATCCATCTGTCCCTCGAACTCCTGGATCGTGGCATTTGGGGAGGAGTAACAGGAATAAATCCTGTACCCACCAATCTCGATCCAGGTCCATCCAATCCCCCCGCCATTTGGGGCCGTCTTGGAAACGGGCAGACTCATCGAGGGCAGATAGATTGCTGCTCTCGAGTTTGGGTCCGAGTACCATCCCCTTTTCAGGTTCTGGTACTGTTCGGACACAATGACGATGTCTGTGCGATGCTCGCGAGCTATTTGCTGCATCAGATCTTGAGCGGCTTTGCAACCGTTCAAGTTGATCTGCAAAAAACTAATATTTATCATGTCTGCGCCTTCTTGGTCGTCCTTCTGGCACTTGCGAGCGACTCTTTAAATGCCTTATAGTTGGAGCTTCCGCTTTTTTCTTGGCGTCGCCCCCATCACAAAGGAAGCAAAACGGGTTCTTTCGGCAGTCTGCAGCCTTGTGACCTGGTCGAGCGCAATTGCGGCACAGGTTGGTTCTGTCGGTGGACCGACACGTTGCAGCCAGGTGCCCGTACTCCAGGCATCGGTAGCACCGCGTGAGACTCATCCGCTCCCGGAGGCGGCACA
The DNA here is from genome assembly GCF_059751315.1 of Micrasema longulum. Classification (NCBI taxonomy): domain Eukaryota; kingdom Metazoa; phylum Arthropoda; class Insecta; order Trichoptera; family Brachycentridae; genus Micrasema; species Micrasema longulum. The sequence continues at coordinate 245,315 of NW_028278060.1, read as the reverse complement.
CTACTAATCCTATTCTAAGCCTACCCTTCCTGAGGATCTCCATTGCTAGCCGGCTGCGAGGTAATTCGCACCAGCACACCTGGGTGCCCCCGTAGGCAGGACGCAGGCTCAGGACCCTGACGTACTCCACCTTGTCCGCTTCTATCTGTTTGGCGAGGGCTTCCACGACATCCCCCCGCTCAACGCCCTCATCAAGATCCCGGATAACAACCGTCAGGGTGGGAACTGTGCGGCGCACGGTCATACTCTCCCCGGCGATCTCTTTGATCACTTTTTCCAGACCTTCCAGAGCATCCTTTCCGGCTTCCAGAAGAAGATCTCCCGCCCTGGTGCGTCTCACAGTCTTCAACTGTGGCGCATCGGGGGTTGTCATCAGCGGATGTTTTCCTATCCGACGACAAATTTCAGCGTAGGAAGCGGTGCCTGTAGCCTTGACGATAAGCGCCTCTCCCTTTTTGGGTCTGCTGACTTCGAGTTTGCCTTTCTTCTTTTCCTTCTTCTTTGCGACCACGCTCCACTCTCCGCCCGTCGCCCGTGAAGCAGTTGAGGTGGATGGAGGAACGTCGTTACTGTGAGTAGAGATTGGGATGCTGGGATTAGTCTTCCCTCTCTTCCTTTTCCTCTTCTTCGTCTTCTTCTTCTTTCCCTCTTCGGTCTTATGTGTAGTGGGTGTGACCTCATCAGGCACATTTGACTGAGGGGAAACCCCTTCGGCCGTAGTTGCCTCCCTTTGGGGGCTAGAGAGGGGGGTTGGAATCCCTTCATCTCTTTTTATTTATTTATTTATTTTTATTTATTTATTAGTTCATACATACAATGTTACAAAATGGCACAAAAAACACTCTGGCAAAATTCTGCTAGTACTAGGAGTAGGCTCAGTATATGAAGGGTCGGCAAGCCAGAAATATTAATACGCCTAATGTTGCAATCGGTTCCTATATGGGCAAATGCCTGTTCTAAGAAACCGATTTGTTGCGGCAAATATGGTTTACGAATATTTTTCCTATAAATAAAAAAAACTATATTGAAGAAATAAAAAAAAAAACCGTTATAGCCCAAAAGAGAAGAAAAGAAAAAAAAATTTAGTTTACATTAAATGTAAAAATACAATTAAATACACAAATATAAAGCATACATACTTCGTACATACATATACACATACATACATATATACACACATATACATACATATACATATATATACACACATTCATACACGATATATATGCACATGCGAAAATACAATAAATTTATATATGATTCAGTGGGATAGCATAATATTTAGATTACTATCTTCAATAAATTCTCCGATTCCTTACTTCCAATGTCTGTCAACCAAATTTTTAAATTTCTTTTCAAAACTGATGGTTTATCAGATTTCCAAAAAGACGGTATCAGGTTGTATAGTTTAGGTCCGTTATATAGAAATGATTTTTGGAATACCGCTGTACGTGCTATTGGAATCACCAAATCGTTTCTTACTGTACTCCTGGTTAAGTGCGCATGACTCACAATCACCTGAGTGCTCCTATTTTTGTGGATGTCAAGTATTACTTTCCTCATGTAGATTTGCCTTAAGCCAAGGACGTCTAAGGATTTGAAAAGGCCTTCACTCGGATGATTGTACGGTTTTCGCAATATTATCCTCAATATTGATTTATGTACCTTAACCAAGGGATCAAGAATAGTCTTGGCAGCTCCTCCCCAACAAATACATCCGTAGGCCAAAACAGAGTTGCACAAACCATAGTATATACTTTTAATATCTACAATGGACAATATGTTACGCAGTGTTATAAAGATATAGATTAGTTTCCTAACTCTACCCACTAAATAGTTAATGTGTTTTCTCCAGTTAAGGTGTGCGTCAATAAAGATTCCTAAATATTTGATGTCTTGTACACATTCCAGATGGTAGCAATTACAGCTGGTAAGCGTGTTACAATTTGTATTATGAATTTTTATCCTTAATTCTATTCTTGGTAGGCCTTTTATATTTGGGCTGAATTTTACGTATTTTGTTTTCTTTGAGTTTAGTGTCAGCAAATTATCTTTGAGCCAGTTTTTAAGAATATTCATTCCTGTTTCGGCCTTAACATGTGTTTCCTCCCAATTATCACCTTCAAATACAAGAACTGTATCGTCTGCAAAGGTGATTATACGAGCGTTAATATTTAAATTACACAATTCGTTTATATATATAATAAACAGCAAAGGTCCTAGCGTACTACCCTGTGGTACCCCAAAATTCATTTCTAAAGCAGTACTGCTGCATTCTCCAATTTTAACCCTCTGTAATCTGTTGGAAATGAAACTGTGTAACCAATTTAGAGGTCTACCTGTGATCCCAATGTTTTCAACTCTTTTTAAAAGAATTTTGTGCGATATGGTGTCAAACGCTTTTGCCAAATCAAGAAAAATTGCAAGTGTTTTCTTACCATTGTTAATGTTGTTTACTAATGCTCCGGTTAATTTTTTTATTGCGTCATCTGTGCTTTTACCTGGTCTAAATCCAAATTGGTTGTCACTAAGTAAGTTTTTACTCTCTACATAATCGCTTAGTCTATTTTTGAATGCTTTCTCCAATACTTTTGAATATGCACTTACCAACGATATTGGTCTGTAATTTTCTATATTCTGTTGATCACCCGATTTAAAGATTGGTTGCACTATTGATTGTTTAAGTTGTGTTGGAAAAATTCCTGATGAGAAACTTAGATTGAAAATGTGCGACAGAGGTTTGGCAATGAAATTTTTAAATTGTTTTAACATAAAAGTATTAACAACGTCAGGACCCTTGGAATACGTTTTTTTTAGACTAGTGATAATTTTAATGATTTCTTGTTCAGATATTTTATTTAGTTGAAACGATGGCATTATGTTCTTGACATTAATAGATGATGCTAAATTACATTCATTCAGTTTGGATTCACATAATATAGCTTCAGATAATTTAGAACCTACTGTAGTAAAATATTCATTGGCAATATGGGCTATTATTTGGGGATCATTAGTATTTGTAGAGTCTGGCAAAATTATAGATGTAATTTCAGGCCCCTTTTTTGATTTAGTTTTTGTAATTTCTCGAATTGTTTCCCAGATTTTACCCGGAGAATTATTGTTACTCAGGAGATTTTTATAATATATCTCCTTTGCTCTTCTAATAACATATTTACACACATTTCTGTATTTTAAATAATATTTTTGTTTACTTTCATTAAGTGGATCTTTTTTTGCTATTTTATGTAAGTGATTTCTCTTATGAATTGATTTTACAATACTATCCGTAATCCAAGGAGTAAGATGAAATTTTTTGTGTGCCACCGACTTACTGAAAGTATTTTTATCAACGTAATGTTCAATTTTTTTTACAAAAATATTCATCGCTTTGTCAGTGTCAGTTTGTTGAAGTATGTCCTCCCACAACTCGGATTCGAGGTCCCTTGAAAGATTTGAATAGTTTATTGAATTTGTAAATTTATTAACTTTCTTTTTTGGCGTGTTTATTCGGATACTAATACCGGTGGTGTAATGATCGGTTATAGTGTTCTGTATAATAAATGTAAGAGAATTGTGCACGTTACGAGTATTGATATGGTCAAGGCAAGATTCAGAGGTACCTTGCACTCTTGTCGGAGCGTCTATGTTACATATGAAATTGTGTTCAGCCATAACGCACAAGTAGTCTTCACACTGCCTGTGCCTTTGGCCCAGCGTATTAATATTAATGTCCCCTATGATGATACTCCGCATGGCCCCACTGCACTGCCGGAGGAGGAGATGCAAAGACTCCAAGAATGTGTCAATATTACTATAAGATGGAGACCTATATATCGCAAATATGCATATATCATCTTCAATCACAATTTTTAAACAATTACCTTGTTCCATGCATATTTCCCTCACATCAGCGCGCATGCTATCCCTAACGTATACTACGACTCCACTATTTTGATTTAAATAATTTTGTGAATGATATTCCATATAACCTAAAACCTGCTTGGACATATATGCTTCGTGCAATCTACACTCAGAAAAAATAAGAATGTCGAATATAACCCTTGATTTAACAATATCCAAGAACGTCAAAAAATCATCCAGATTTTCCATGGTACGTATGTTTTGATGAATTATGTTTAACTTTGTCGATCCCCAGTGATACGATAACGCTTCATTTAAGGTTTCAAAAACAATATTTTTACTAGAAGGTACTGTTTCATCCTGTTCCTCGTAAAAAGTGTTAACCATTTTGAGTAGAACCAATAATAGTGTATGAAAATACAAGTATTCCCAGTAGACCATATCTACTGGTATGATAAAAAAATATTAGTATATTGACTTTGATGTTGTACCTCAAAATTTTCGTAATTAAATAATTATAGCGGAAAGGCGAATTTGTTATCGTGCGTATGGGTTTATGTTTGTTGTAATACTTTTGTAGTAGTATGGAATCGTAATTAAACATTTCCATCAAAAACAAGAATAAAGATAAGTAAATAATAATTAAAATTAGAATAAACGATGTATAAAGATCGAGGGATGTTTTAACAAAGAGTCACAATTGATTAATAATATTCTCAGAATCTACTAGTATAGGACGTGAATTTTCATCTTTTTTTATAAAAATCAAGCCGTCTTTAGTCCAAACATACCTATAGCTGCGCTCTCTAGCCGCCAGTCGAGCCAGGTACCACAGTCGTTTAGCGCGAACTGTTAAATGTTCGGACACATAGATCGGTGATTTTACGCCCGCCAAACCAATCATTGCTGTATTGAGCCTATCCCCAGCACATTCACATAAGTTATTATACTTTTTCAAGTCCATCAGAAATTTAGATTTTTCAAAATTATTAAAAAGTTTAACCACCACAGTCCTCGGGGAAGCGTTCCTCTGACTGATGCTAGTCTTTTTAGGAGTTATTCTGTATGCAGCCTCGACATCCTTCATATCCAGGCTTGATTTAGTTACTTTACAGATATTAGATACAATGTTTTTGAGCTCTTGTCCCGTTTCATCCGTCAACTCCGGAATGCCTCGGAACTCGAGATAGTTTTGGTTCTTTTTTCTTTCTTCGTATTCGATTTTGCGTTCCAGTTCGGCAATCCTATCTTCATTTTTCTTGTTATTGTCTCGGATGTTCTGGAGACTATCAGGAAATCCTTCAATCAGCTGCATACTGTTCTTTATCTTATCCACCTCCGGCTTGATTTTTTGGATATTGTCAACCGATTTTTTCAGTAGTTCGATCTCGCTGTGCAAACCGGTGAACATTTTGTCATATTTGTCATTAATATCATCAATGTTTTTCTTCAATATATTCAAAATATCATTTCTAAATTCATTAAATTGTCGGTCGATGATTTTGTGAAGTGAGGCATCCTTTTTACATTCGGTGCATTTTAAAGTGTTGCGCCGCTCCTGGCCCAGTCTTCTGTAGGTCGCCTCGCTCGTTCCGCCGCATGCAAAATGGAAGGTCACTTTACACGAAGTGCACTTAAATGACTTGTCGGCCGTCGCCACCTCACTACACTCGCCGCATATCGGATTCATATTAGTTGAATTCGTGTGGGTAATCCGTCAAATTGATCACTGAATAAATTAAAAGTTTTGTTTTTACACTTCAGACACTATCAATAGAAATATTATGTCTTATACGAGAAACAAGTTATGTTTAATTATGCGCACTTTCAATTTAATGATTTATTATACAAAACTCGACTAATTATTAATATTTTTGTCGGGAGCACTGAAATTGCCGCGCTTATACGAGTACGTAAACTCTTGTACTCTCTCTCAAGTTCCTCCACTTCCTCCGCCAGCCATTGAAAGGAGATCCCGAGAGAGGCAAGCCCCTCTTTAAGCGGGAGATGGACATTCCTTTGCCCTTTGGCGAACTCCCTCATTCGGACCAACTCTCCAAGATGGCGGGCGAGGATCTCCTTGAGCCTGCCGAATCTTCCTTTAGTAAGGGATGCGGTTGGGGCCAGGTCGGCCACCCCCTCCGCACTGCGGTTGCAGGCTGACGATGCCCGGGAGCCCGCTTGCTCACTCCCGACCACCGGTACTGGGTGTCCGACACCCTGCACCGTAACTCTAGATCTATTATAGGACATAATCATAGAGTGTGTGTCTGTTCTTAGTAGCCGCCGAAGCGGCGACAAGCCCCCCTACCACGACAAGGTGACAGACACAGGGGGGAACCTAACCTAACCTAACCTAACCTAACCTAACCTAACCTAACCTAACCTAAGACTTGCCACAGGACAGATTTGACAGGTTGACAGAGTGGGAGACTATTTCTCACTTCCTCATCCGGCGGAGCGCTATCCGATAGATCACGGCTATGATGATCAGGTTCTGCCTGGGACGGCGCAGGAAGAGTTGAGGATCTACACAGATGGCAGTCTCTTGGACGGCAAAGTGGGTGCAGCGTTTGTACCTTACGATGGCGTCAGAGAGCTGCCGTCGAGAAAGTTGAAACTCGGCGATTTCTGCTCCGTGTTTCAGGCGGAACTTTTTGCGATCAGAGAAGCCCTGGTCTATGTTTTGAAGAAACCACCAAACAGATGGAAGAAAATAACGATCCTGACAGATTGCAAATCTGGCGTCCATGCAATAACTGACCGAAATTCGGTCAACCCTATTGTAATGGACATTAGAACAGATATCCAGAAGCTTCGATGCAGACACCAGGACGTGTACATTGGCTGGATACGGGGACACTGCGGAATCCTTGGCAACAAAAAGGCTGACGAAAAGGCTCGGGAAGCTACACTCAAGAAGACAGCCCCCGATTTTGCCGATTTCCCGCTCAGTTTTGCCAAAAGGAAAATAAGAAGCAGAACCCTTCAAGTCTGGAACGATCGTTATTTAAGTGAACCTACCGTACGTATAACTAAAATGTTTTTCCCTACCATTTTCCATGCCTATGATTTCAGGAGAATGCAGAATGCTGGCTACGAGCTCACCCAGATGCTTACGGATCACGGTGGGTTTATGAGCTACCTGCATCGCTTCAAGCTCTCCGAAATCGACAGCTGCCCATGCGACGATGAAACTCCTCAAGATGTCCCTCACCTGTTGATGCATTGCCCCCTTTTCAGTTTTCAAAGACAACAGCTGGAGGCGCGATGCAGAAGCTTGGGTGAAGATCTATGCGACATCCCATCCACTTCTTTATTACCTATCACCATAGGTAATAAAGAACTCACACGAGAGGTAGTATTATACATGATCAATATAGTGCAGGCTATTGGTAAAATAAACCAAAGTGGGGAAGAAAATGCCGAACACTCCTCTAGTGGAACGGAAGGCCTGTTGACTACTGCCAACAGGCCGGCTTCTCCTGAAGAGTTTTGAGTGGTTTCCTCTCCACATAAGCAAATGCTGAGAAGTTCCTGATTGGCCCACATTAGTATATCCCTCCTGATCCCAACAGTTTAGATCAATTTAAAGAAATTTAATTGCAGAAAAATCCACTTTTGAAATATAAACCTTGTATATTATAAGCAAGGTAAATAATAAAGCAACTCCTATATAAAAAAAAACCTAACCTAACCTTGCGGTTTTTGCCAAGTGCGCGCTGCGTACACTAACCTAGTCACCACAACATATCCAGCAACACGTGCGCATGTCGAGACTCGGAATTGGAATCAGCACCGTTGTCAAGGGAACCATGTAAAACCTTGACTGGAAAGGGATTAACATAAATTTATATTTCTATAACATAATAACAATAAATTAAACGAAAGTTACATAATAATTTGTAACAATAAGTTATATAACAATAGATACTTAACAAAAGTTACGCACCTACTTCATAACAATATATATGTAGCAAAAGTTATATATCAACTTCAAAACAATAATGTAACAAAAGTTACATTACAGAGTCAGTCAAAGCAACAAGTAACAAAATAACAGTAACAACTGTAAAATGGTTAAACTATAGCAATTTAAATATAAAATATAGCTATGTCTATTGTTAGTGCATGCATATCACAGTCGAAAAGTTTTGGGTACCTGCCCCATTACTTGTTCATTGGCCTTATTTTTTCTATTATTAGTTTAGCGTAAGACACGAACTTTTGGGACAATATGCTGTGCTGTAGAACTATCCGAAAATCTTCAATTGCAATTTTTCTTTTGTTGCACTCTTTTTCCAAATTATACCTTTCTTTCGCAAACATTGGGCAGTGAAGGAGAAGATGTTGGACATTTTGCTCGCTTAGCGTATCGCATGGGCAGGCACTGCTACTCTTCAATTTAAATCTGTGAAGATACGAAAGTGTAGCACCGTGACCTGTGAGAATTTGTGTTAATTCAAAGGTGTGTTTGTTTGTTTTGCCAAATTGCTTGCAGTCATTTAAATTTTCAAAGAAATATTTAGTTACTGACCCAGTAGAGCTTGTTTGGTAGCGGTTTTCCCATTCTTCGAGAGACTTTTCTCTTAGTTTCCTTTTTGCGTAGCTTAGTGGAAACTTTGTGTATAGCTTTACAGTTTTTACGTGTAAGGCTGCATCTTTTGCTAACTCATCAGCTCTATCATTTCCAGAAAGACCGTTATGACCACGTATCCACAAGAATTTGCATTCAATGCCTCTTTCCTCGAGATTTCTCGAAGATTCTTGTATGCAGAATACCATGGAATTGTTAGGCGATCCATCATCTAGCGCCTGAATAGAGTTTTTTGAATCTGACAGTAAGTTGACAGTCTTCCAGTTTTTTTTTTGCTAGTGACCCATTCTAGTGCCTTAACAATTGCGAAGAGTTCGGCTTGGAATACCGTGCAGTAGTCTGCCATGGGAAGCTTCTTACTGTACAACTCTCCGGAATTGTCAAATGCGGCGAAGGCAGCGCCCACTTTCCCTCCAGTTTTACTGCCGTCCGTGTAGATGTCTATTTCATCCTCTGGAAATTCAAGTCTGGCGTACGTTTCTGGATGCCCAGTAGATAAGCCCACTTGTTTGCTTGGATGTGGAAGATCTGTATAGGCGATCCTTCCTTGATACAATATGTCGTTTGGAGCATTTATGATAGTATGGTTCAATTTTGTGTAATAGATATCTCTAATCTCTTTAATTCTAATATCCAATGGCATGAGTCCTGCAATTGCCTGAACCGAGGTGAGGGATGCAGTTCTATATGCTTTGCTTATTCTTATTCCCATTGACCGTTGAATTCTATTTAGTTTTGTCTGGATATTTTTAACTTTAATAAAACCGCAAAGTTTTACACTGAATTTCCACTTAGTTACGCCAAAAGAGAATTAAGAAGTCTGACTTTAACAAAATGGGAAGAACGATACCAAAGCAGCACCACTGGTTCTGGAACGAAATACTTTTTCAAGACACTAGAAGAGTGCAAAAACTTCAGAAAATCAAACACGCCAACATTCGAGTCAACCCAAATTCTAACGGGCCATGGAGCCACACTTTCTTATCTTAACAGATTTAAATTAAAATATAATCCAGCTTGTCCTTGCGACACACAGAGGGAGCAAAGCGTAGATCACCTGTTGTTTTACTGCCCTATGTTGGCCGTAGATTGATTCCCTTTTGAAAAATAATGCAATAGATTAAATGTTCCATTTGACGATTTTTTGCAGATACTTCAAAACACCTTACTCTTCGGGTTGATCATGAACTTTGCTTAAATAATTATAGATAAAATAATACCCTTGAACAATTAAGAGGCTGGAACTCAATACTCGTCATGACAATCTGTGATAAAGACAATGTTTAATAAATGTTAATTAATCAAAATTTCTCCACAGATATTCCTTTCCTGTTAAGGTTTCTCATGGTTCCCTTAACATTTGGACGAATGTCGGAAAATTAAACTAGCCTATGAAAATAGAGGTTATAGGTACAAAAAACACAAACACGTAAAATCACGCACTTATGTGCGTGATTTATTATACTTAGTGATTATTCACTAACACAAATAACAGAATACTCAATACAAACAGGTATAGTCGCATCCGGGGGCGCTGACACAATTATTTGTGTTAGAGATCTCGGACGTGATTGTAAACTGCTATACAGTACATAAACACTCAAGTAAAATCATACACAACGCACTATCACCAACAACAGTACAAATACATCATCTTGATAAAAAATAAGCAAGAGAAACACAATGCAACACAACCAAGAAAAAAAAAAGACGTGTGCTCCGTGTTGTTTGTGCAGTGTTTTTTGTGAATATTTGGTTTTTGTTTTGTGAAATTTAAAGACAATTTTCGAAAAATTCAAAGACAAATAGAATATTGGAAAATCCGAAAAACTCCGAAGTCCAGTAAAATCTTGGGAAACGCTAGATTTGGAGAAGAAAATCGTTTTGTTGATGGAAATTTTAGATGAATCGTGCAAAACAAGTATACCAATCAGAAAACCCTTCAAAAGGCAACCCTGTTTTCAAGGACCACCAATTCCACCAATGAAACGCTGAGCTCGATAAACTAAAGAAAGAAGCTAGGAAATGTAAGCACATGCTTCAGAACTCAGGTACTCTCCGTCAAGAGACTAAGACACTTCCTGAGTATCTCGAGGCTAAACAAGCCTACAAAATCGCCATTGAGAAATGAAAAACGGAATCCTGGAAAAATTACTGCGGCTCTCAGAACAGAGAAACCGCCTGGTCTACAATTCACAGAGTGCTGGTCAACCGGAAAAAGACCACTCCATTAGCGACGCTAAAGGATGGCAGCGAATACTTAGCTTCAGCTGAGGAAAGCGCTAGGTAGTCTATTGAAGGGTTTTTTTTCCGGACGACAATACACAACAAGAGACTCGTGAGCAAATTGACATCAGGTGGATGGCGGAAATTATAGCCTACACAGAAAGCGATCCGGTATTTACGGTGGAGGAGAATTGAGGATATAATATCAAATATTAATCTGGAAAAGGCGCCCGGTGAAGACCAATTCACCGCAAACATCTACCTTCACTTCTTCAACGTGGGCAGGTTGCTGGTACTGGGTATGTATAATGCATGTCTCAGAGCGACTCACTTTTCAGCTCAATGGTAAAAAGGAGGGTCATTGTTATACCCAAACCGGGAAAGGATGACCTTCAAAATATTTAGTCCTATAGACCGATCGGACTCATGTCGGCATTTGGCAAAGTACTCGAAAAGCTGATGATCAATCGGATCAACTGGCATATTCATCGCAAAGGTAAGTTGAGTCAGAAGCAATACGGATTTACACCCCAGAAATGAACAGAAGACGCTCTTAACGCATCAGTCAAGTTAATCAAAACTGCACTGTAAGACAAGAAAATGATCGTAGCGATCTCGTTTGACATAAGAGGAGCCATTGATAACGCTTAGTGACCATTTTTAATATGCCAACTGAGCAGTAAGAAGTGCCTTCGAAACTTGTTCTTGCTAGTAAAGAGCTATCATCAACAAAGTACAGTTGTATTATCACACTTCGATGCCACCATCGAAAAGGTAACGACCAAAGGATGCGTTCAGGGATCCTCCTGCGGACCGAGCTTCTGGAATTATATCTTAGATTATGTACTCCTGAAATACTTGGGTGCGGGAGTCGAACTGAAGGCATTCGCGGACTACCTTTTCTTGACAGCCGTGGCAGACAATACAACAGAACTTGAGAGGGTGACAGAAAATGCACTGAAGATTATCACAACATGGGGCTCAAAAGCCAAACTACAATTCACCGAAGACAAAACCAACATGATGTTTATAACCAGAAGAAAAAACCGCTAACAGCCAGCCATTCATACGAACGGAGTTCAGATGAACTATGTGGACCACTTTAAGGTTTTGGGTCTTACCATAGAGCGCAACCTAAACCGGTCGATGGTGGAAAGTATACAATTCCAAATATATATTTTTTTGTACCCATCCGCACGCACAAATATAGTTGTTCAGATGAAATGTTGAATGTTTTCAGAATAAAGCAGTTGAACTTTTTTTTTACACAAATCATGACTCCTCCTCCTCTGGCATTATTGGCACGGTTGCATCGAAATAAATTGTAATTTACTAAACCTAGTTCAGAAGAACACACTTCATCTTTAAGCCATGTTTCGGTTAGTATAATAAAGTCAGCATCTTAAGTGGATACGTTTAAGATTAATTTTTGAAGTTTGGTGTTCAAACCGCGAACATTTTGATAATATACGCTAATTTTTGTAAATTCACATTTTTATTTTGAAAACTTTTTTTTCTTTTTTTATTAAGCCTAAAAATTTTCGACAATTCTTTTCTCTCAGCAGCTAGGCGGGCTGGGCAATCTAAGGAGCCAGTAAGGTGAGAGGCAGGCTTATGGAAATATGTGCATGTTGCACAAATTGGGTCTATATATTTGATCGCAATTATCGAGGTTTTGACCCGTTACAACGCAATGAAAGCATGTAGGTGCTTTAGATTGGCATTTTAAAGCAGTATGTCCATAAAGCTGGCATTTAGCACATTTTAAGGTATCAACACAGTCTCTGACCTTGTGAAGTTGCCAATCTATAGCAAGTTTATAGAATGATATCAGTAAATGCCGTACAGAAGGGGGGACTCGAAATACGTGAATACATGTTCCAGTACGGGGACCGGATTTGTGTGAGAATAAGATGTTTTTTTTCGAGATTACTATTAAGTAAGTTTCATTAGAAAATCCAGTGTCTTTAGTAGTTTAAAGGTGGATAGCATTAATTATGTCCCGAAAATAGGCGTTTAGGGATAGTCCGTGTATGGCAATACGTGGCATCTATGGCGAGTACATCCACTATGGTGAGTACATCCAACAAGCAGTTGTCCTAGCCTCGGAGTGGCGCAAGACCAAAATGCTTTTGCTGTAGTGATCGCCTACGTCAGGAGGACCTGATAAGGCACCGCAAGAAGAAGTCAATTGAAAAAATAAATACGCACATAAAAACTTTTTTTTTTACTTATTTGTGCTTGTTGTGTTCACATATAACTAATGAACAATATCTAAACATAACAAATTGTGATTATTATACCAATGTCATATGTAGTGTTTATTATTTGTAAATAATAATAAATAAATAAAATTTAATATATTTCTTTATTTTACAATATTTTTTTGTTTCCAAATGTGTATGCAAATGTTACTCTGGCAATTTACTAGTAAACTGTATTCTGTATTTGACCTTGTAGAAGACCTTGTTTAAAATTTATAATTTATGTTCTTACTTTTATATCTTTTGGAACATAATTTTTCTTTGTATTAAACAAAGAATATGTTTAAAATCTTAATGCAGCGGAATGTTACTCCATTGTTTTAATGAACTCTGTTCGTTCTTTAATTTTGAATATTTATGCAAATGATCGATGCTATTTTCATGGAAATATTATTGTATTATTTGTAAGGTTTGCCTTGTAAAAAAATTAGCATTAAGGTAGAAAGCAGTGTAACAGCACTCAATTTTTCATTTCTTTATAAATATTTATAAAAAAAAAATAAAAAAATGTAAATGGAATTTTGCTAACAATGTTTTAAGTGTGTCCAAATGTTTATAGACAGGCTGAATTTCCTCCCAAGGGATGTAGATCTAAATTTGATACAACAGAGACAAAAAACATTTTTGAGATGGGAATATGGAAGTGGACTCATTTATAGGGCTTATGGGCAACTATTGACTGGTTTAAGTGGCAACTTTACACACTGTGTAAAATTTATCATTCCGCATAGGTGGAACATAGGCTCAAACATTCACATTCCTCACCTCTTTCAACTGTTGACTTTTGTGAAGTATTCTAGTTAAGAACTTTGTTAATTTATACGGAACCATTTCTGTAATTTGCGATGAAACTTTGTTTAAACAAGCAAGGTGCCATTAATACAGGGGAAAAAAACCTAACCTAACCTAATCCGTTGCAGTCCGACCACCGCGCCGTGCCGAGCCGCGAGGACGTCCGGAGCAAAGAAGCTCCCTCCGCTGGCGCTGGATTTGAATATTTGAATTTGATTAAAATCTACATCAGTTTGTTCTGTTTCGGTGCCAAAAGTGACAAGCGCCAGTCAGTTTCTGTTGTTCTTCATCCAGCGCAGACGCACTGTGCAGTGCAGCGTTTTCCAATCGCCGGTTCACGGACTGGTACCGGTCCTTTGACATTTTCTGCCGGTCCGCAGAAATACTTGTCACCCATTTTAAAATTCCTGTGCCAAACAATAAAATCGACATTTGTTATTTCGAAACCTGTTCTATTCAAAACCAACAAACACAATATTATGTGGTTACGCGTAAATGTTTACTGCCATTCATATGTTTTGGTTGTCGGCTTTTCCTTGAGAAGTAGGAACCTGAGCAGCCTGGCAGTACCTACCGCATTGCAACAATTCACAAATTCCATTTTTCAAATAAAACTGACATCCGTATTTTTTCTTCAAACAAATGATGTCTTCTGTAATCCGCATGAAAAACTAACAGCAAATAATATTCGTACCGCTATCTTGCCATATAAAGTTACCGCTAAAGTGTCAGCATTATTATCATCACCGCATGCAATAACCAAAAAGACTGATGCACAAAGCAGAATAAGAAAGAACCTAACATCCGCATCATTCCCGCATTAACATCTGGTGGAGTGAGGGGGAACACATCAACACATGTGAGTCGATTTCCATTGTATATTAAGTGGCAGTAAACGTTCTTAATGACGTGTGTGTTGGCTGATCTTGTTGGACCATCTTGGATCAGTTCATGCGCCGTCTAAGCTATCTAGAAGTTAACTTTTGTGCCTTTCTCTCGCGTCACCATATAGTTGGTCCTTCGAGCCGGATTTCGAATTTAGTTACCAACGGCCTTCGATTAATTAATATTTATCACTAATATTTAATTTCACAAATCGTGGCTTACATTTTTTTGTTCTTTCTTATTAAAACCGCTGAGATATATACTGAAATACTGTAGGTATTGTCATAAATCATTTAACCGCATATTATTATTATCTTTGAGTATTGGGCATAAAATAATATTTGTCTAGAATATTGTTAATAGAATTAATAATATTTCATTTATCCAAAATAAATCATTTTCCCGCTGCTGTTGACATTTACATTTCTTTTTTTATTGCATACCCGCGGGTGAGATTCATCTAATTGAATTATTTCACCTACATACAAGGCAACGCCTGAAAATATTATTTTTTCAATTTCTATACTTCTTCATAGTTTGTTTGTGAAGTTAAACCCGCATAAATAAAGGTTTCAGCTCTTTAACTTCACAAACATCAACATATGAAAGAATTGGAGGAATATAGATGTTCATATATAGGCAGAATGGTGAATGTTACACAGTGTGTAAAGTGGCCACTTAAACCAGCCATTGACAGGTCATAAGCCCTGTAGATGCCTGGACTTCTATATTACCTTCTTTTAAATATTCTTCATCTCTGTTGTAATATGTTAATATAAACAGCTCCCCAGGGAGTTGAATCCAGTCCTCGTCTACAAAAATTTGGTCAAACTCAAAATATTGTTGTCAACGTACCCTATGTTTCTTCTTTTTTATATATTCTGATTGTTTGTAATATGGTACCTTTTTTATATAACAAATAAAAGCTGGTTTTCTCAGCATTGAAATTGAATTGATTTTTTAACTACCTATTTCATTTCTCTTTTACTTGCAATCAATCACAATCGGCTGCGATGACGGTTGTTACCTCTTAAAATATCTGAGAGTGGTCCATTTGGTCGAACTCTATAGCAACAAATGCTAAGTAAAGTTTGCTGTAATGGTCAACGTGGAGTAAAAGATTCAGTTTGGATATCATTTTTTTATTTCAAGAATATGATATGGTCATAATATGTATTATGTACTGTTTTTTTTTTACGCCCAAGGGGCATTTACAAAAAACATACGAGGAAGAAGTCCAGCAGTGCTAGTTCTGGACTGTAGGGGGGGTGAGGCAACCCAGTGCTTGGTCAGAAACTGCCTCACCAACAGCGTGGTGTGGCATGGCGCGCTATCGTGGTGAATCTTTCAAGAATCGGCGATGTCTGGCCTCATGGGGAAGACGTGTTTGTGCAACCTGTCAAGCACGTCCACGTAAAAAATGGCATTCACAGTCTATCCAGGGGATACGAACTCCCTGTGAGCCATACCGCGACGGTCAAAAAAGGAGATTAGCATGAATTTGATCCTTGACTTGCTCATTCTGTCTTTCTTTGGACGCGGGGAGTTGTTGGTGTGCCACTCGGTGCTCTGGTGTTTGGTCTCAGGGTCGTCACTGGTTATCACATTGTCAAGGAAATTTGGGTTTTCTTGGACACAGTTTCGAATTTCCTGGGAAATTTGCACACGATTCACTTTTTCTTCATCGTCTAGGACTTTTGGCAGACTCATGTTATTCTCCAAATACTTTTCCAACTGTAATAAATAGAAACCCTTAAATAAATAGCAATATATTATTTATACCCTTGAATAAATATCATTACAATACCGATATGATCCGAGACTCATTGGATAAATAAAAATACTCGCTATGAACGTGGAAAAGTATAATATATCGATAGCGTAGCGACAAAATAAATTTTAGGCTATACGAAATGTCAGAATTTCCGTGATCAATGACAAACTAAATACGTATAAAAACAAAAGAATACTTTAAATACGAGTAATACTTACATTAAAGATATCTTCACAACAATAGATAACGGATTTGGAAGTAAACATCCTATTTTTCTTTATATCTCTCTTCATAGCTAAGCACTATTTTCTTCGTATTGATGCATCTTTGGGCACATTTAAAAACATTTTTTCTGGCGTTGTCTTCAAAGTAATCCTGCATTTGGGTACTATACAATATTAAAAGCCCTTTATTCCAGATATAGTGCAGAAAAAATTGCTGTAAAATCACTAATATATGTAAATAAACTCAGATGAAATAATACACAACAGTTTCTGCATACAAAAATGACAGAACGTCAAACTTAAATGCGGCTTGTGACGTATGACGGGCGTGGCCTATGAAATTAAGTGTTTTCGCGGGAATTCAAAATGATGAAAAAAAAATTTAAAAATATTTTTTATGCTACTAATAAGTGCAAAAAAATTTTTTTTTTGACTTTGAAGTATTTCATTTACCCTTATTAATTCATAATTGTAAAAAAAGTGATATTTCCCTATTAGAATCATCTAATTCAATATTACTTTCAACCGCTCAAGTTTTAGCATATAAGAACGCCAATAATAAATATGTAATCGGAAGCCTGATTGATAACGCATCGCAACATCACATTATGAATGTTGCAATAAATTAAATTTACAAATATCGCCACTAAATAACTCAGCTCTTAAAGGCATAGGTTGTAGTTCACGCCCTATTAGAGGATATACGAATCTATTGAATCCCGCATATATTCATCTAGTTATAATATACGAGTCTTAGTTGTAGATACTATCACAGATAGCCTACCACCGCGATATATTGATTCCTCAAATTTATTTTATTTGATGGATCTTCCGCTAGCAGATAAAAATTGGAATATACCTAGCCAAATAGATTTGATTCTTGGCGCACAATTATTCCCATATATTTTGTTGGGTGGTCGTATAAATGCACCACATCCCGCTCCACCGTTGTTAGAGACAACACTTGGGTATATTATTTTGGGTAAAATCCCAACTGAAACCGCTGTTAAATTTATCGCCCCATCCAAAATCTCTAATTCTGCTCCTTATTTGCAAGGGGTTTACTCTCAGGCCGCTCCTTCTTACCCTCATTCTGCTTCTTCTTACTCTCGTTCCGCTCCTTCTAACTCTCGTTCCGCTCCTTCTTACCCTAATTCTGCTTCTTCTTACTCTCAGGCCACTCCTTCTTACTCTCATTCCGCTCGTTCTTACTCTCATTCTGCTCCTTCTTACTCTCAAAGGTCTTACTCTCAGGCCGCTCCTTCTAACTCTCATTCTGCTCCTTTTTACCCTCATTCTGCTTCTTCTTATTCCGCTCCTTCTTACTCTCATTCTGCTCCTACTTACTCTCAAGGATCTTACTCTCAGGTCACTTTTTTTTACTCTGAAGCTATTTCTGCTCATTATCAAGGTTCCTATTTGCAGAGAGGTTCCAAAATATCATTTTCTAGCCACAAAGTAGGATACTACCGAGCTACCCCAGCTCACCAAGGCTACGAACAAGCTTTCAATTCCTAAACTTACTACCATCACTGAGAGTCTCAGACTTGATTGTTACAATAAAGGTTGTGATAAAAACAGTTTAAAGTTTATTTTTTCCTAATAAAATAAAACGATTAAAATGACATCTTCTTATGCCTAAATAAATAAACGTTTTTATCTTTTCATAGACGATGAAGACCTTCTTCGCATTGACGGAAGATGTTCTAGAGCAGAACTTTCTTTTGAAGTAAAACAACCTGCACTTCTTCCAAAAGAAGATCATGTTTTTAATTTAATAATTGATCATTTCCATCAATTTAACCTATTTACATGACCGCAACTCTTAATGCCTTTCATACGCTAACGATTCTGGTTGTTCTCTGCCAAAAGCACCATTCGTCGGAAATCAAGTAAATGCAATATTTGTTTACACATTTTTCTTCACCTTCAACTCCATAATGGCAGATTTTCCACCATACCGAATACAAGAAGCAAATGCGTATGCATGGACAATGTTCACAAAAAAGTATATTTGTATTTATTTGTCAGTTTGGCAGCTAATGCGGTACACATATAACTCGCATCTGACTTGTCTTCTGGTACCTTTTTTAGCAACGTTTAAAAAATATTTATCTCTTAAAAGGACCTGGGTTTTGTCTATTTTATTTTAACTGTTACTACTCATGAGAGAATTGCCTCATTGATAATGATAGTACAACCGCTTCTATTAAATTATTTATGTAATTGAATCAAATCGGCAGTATTTGTCTCAACGTTATTTTTCCTAGTTCTTTATTTATCTTTAAAATACTTATGTTATCATCACGCTATATTTCCTTGTTATATTTTAATTCCAACATATAGTTTTCTCCGCCTTTATTTGCTTTGATGGTTTTGAAAGCTCTATGAGCTTCCAAGGTGGGGAGCATGGCTACGCGTAAATGTTTACTGCCATTTATATGTTTTGGTTGTCGGCTTTTCCTTAAGAAGTAGGAACCTGAGCAGCCTGGCAGTACCTACCGCATTGCAACAATTCACAAATTCCATTTTTCAACTAAAACTGACATCCGTATTTTTTCTTCAAACAAATTATGTCTTCTGTAATCCGCATGAAAAACTAACAGCAAATAATATTCGTACCGCTATCTTGCTATATAAAGTTACCGCTAAAGTGTCACCATTATTATCATCACCGCATCCAATAACCAAAAAGACTGATGCACAAAGCAGAATAAGAAAGAACCTAACATCCGCATCATTCCCGCATTAATATCTGGTGGAGTGGGGGGGAATACTTCAACGCAGGTGAGTCGATTTCCATTTTATATTAAGTGGCAGTAAACGTTCTTAATAACGTGTGTGTTGGCTGACCTTGTTGGACCACCTTGGATCAGTTCATGCGCTCTCTAAGCTATCGAGAAATTAACTTTTGCGCCTCTCTCTCGCGTCACCATTATGTAAATAAGTTTTCTTGCCTGCTTTACAGGTCCGCATTTGTTTTCTCGTATTTTTACCTGTGCGGACAGCCTGCGGAGGCTCAGGTTGGGAAACGCTGGTGTACCAGGAAAATCTGGGGAAATTATGGAAACTCCTTTTCAGTCAGCTGGACGCATTCTGCGTTCTTGTTTTCTAGCTTGCCTAAGCATTCATATCTTTTCAAGCTCTTGTTTTTGCCTGCATACAGGCGCAATCGTATTATTCTTTTTTACCATACTTGTTTCATTCTAACATAATGTCTATCAAGCCAACGCCAGTGGATTTGAGTCTGGGACAGTTTCTTGATCCAGGGACTCATCTCCCATAGGGATATCCCCCGCGAAATCCATAGCAAATCCCGACAGCACCCTTCAGAATATTTTACCTCCTACTGAGGAATCCTTACGCTTGTTGGAAAGGGCACTTAAAATGCACTTAAATCTGCTGTAAATTTCAAAATAATATCCAGCAAAGGGTGGTTCCGTCCCTCAAGGGCCTTAAAAAATACTAAGCAAGAGGCGATTGCGTTCCTCAATGGCCTTGGAAAATATTCAACAATAGGTGATTGCGTCCCTTAAGGGCCTTGAAAAAATATTAAGCAAGATGCGATTGCGTTCCTCAATGGCCCTGGAAAATATTAAACAAGAGGTGATTGCGTCCCTTAAGGGCCTTAAAAAATATTAAACAAGAGGCGATTGCGTTCCTCAATGGCCTTGGAAAATATTAAACAAGAGGTGATTGCGTCCCTCAACAGCCTTGAAAAAATAATCGAGTTTTCTCCTCTGTGATTCCATCTTGTTTGTTTTTCAAGTGAAATTTCGTTAAGAATCATATAATTATTAGATACTAGGCTATTTACATGTTCGTTTGTTAGTACGTCGTATTTTTCTAGTATATTTATATTAAAATCCCCAACTATTATTGATTTTCCTTTATTTCAATACGGAAGTACTAAGGACTATGGACTTCGGTTTTATTTGTTCGTCTGTAGATGGCGCATAAATTCACTTTTTATTTTATGAGACTTATTAGAACGATGTTTGACATATATCATTTCTTTCTTTGAATCCCATAAAATATGTATGTGTATATTTTATGTTTTTGCTTTTTGAAAATATTTTTTTTATTTATGCATCTGAGCATGTTTACCATTTTTTATTTTAATTTTGACCTTTTAATTACTTTTACAAAAAAAAATTCTTTCATTTTTAATATTATTTCCATTTGTAAATACTAACTACAGACTTTTAAATTACTTTTTTTACTTTAATTTTATTTTTTAAACAACGTCAATTTACGTTTTTTACCCCGTCTCTTTTTTGTAATTTCATTGATAACCTTACACATAATGATTATATAATATGGAAACTTCACTGGTCTATTAGAGTTAGTAAAAACGACGAGATAGTAAAAAGCGACACATCGTCATCGACACATACCCGTCTCGCAATATCACGTAACTATCGTGGCGCCTCACTAGCTAGGGCAGGGCCCAAAACAACAAAATTCTGAGTTTCGAGAATAGGTTTCTCTGTGAGGAATGAAGTAATAAGAGAACGGACGCAGCATACTCCGGTGACAACTGCCGTCAGACGGAGGCGATACGGTTGGCTAGGCCATTTACTGCGGATGCCTCCCGAGAGCCTTAACCGCGCTCGTCTAAAGTAGGAGGCGTCGGGTTCTCGACGTCCTGGACGTCCACTGCTGACTGTTCCTCGGCAGTTTATACCAGAACTTAGGGACAAGAACCTGACTCGGGAGGACGCGAAGGAGCCGGCAGCCGATAAAGATGCATGGAGGCTCTTTGTGGATACCATATGCTCCAACTAGGGAGCGGACATGGAATGATGATGATGATCAATTGAATTTATTGGCAGAGCATCCTAAAAAGCGTTCTGTTTATATTTTACTTACGATTTTCATCAACCAAAAATACCGCTGGAGTATCAGGAAAACTTTCGTTATTTAGAGTTAAAAAGGCAATACTAAAAACAACTAACGACTCTTAGTTCCTATGACGAATTGCTTTCAGTAAAACATTTTCGTAAAAAAATAAACAGCATACGCGGAACTGCAGTATCACCGAGGATATTTCAAAAACGTAGGGACGGAGATGGAAAAGTCAACGAAACACATAATCATGAAGAAATTTAAAAATTATGGATACAAGTATTACTTATCGGACACATTTGCAGATACTACTAAAAATGCTCCTCGATAATTGCAAAACATATATTAGGTTAATGTTTGTAAAATAATAGTCGTTTAAAATTCATAATTTTTCAGGACGGATTTTCCTTTATTTCATCCTAGCGCACGCCGCGCGCCGCGCGCCACGCGCCGGGCGCCGCGCGCCGCACGCCGCACGCCGCGAGCCGCGCGGCGCTGTGCCGCTGCTGTCGCCGGCAGTCGCCGGCCGCCAGTGGCTGTCGGGCCGCGCGCGTCGCCGCTCGTATCTCGCGCTATATCGTGTCTCCCGCCGACCGCCGACCGCGTACCGCTCTCCCGAGTGTCACAGTGTAGTGTACCGAAGTAAACAAACACCACGTGTCTCTGCACTGTCAGCTGTCATCTGTCAAAGAGTTCTCGGTTTTCTAAAAGAAACGTATATTTGCACGCCGGTAATAATGTGTTATTTTTCTCATCCCTTAATCTGGTGCATTTTATGTTGAAAATAGCGATGCAGTATATTATAATATACTCGTTCATTTTGTTTGCAAGAAGGGGTATTATTATTTTGAAATATTATTGAATTTATTTATGCGTCCTACGGGCTTTTACATTTATTAGCAATACATTAAAGTGCAACAGTATGACATCAGTACAAAAAGGACGTTGAAAGGAAGAATAACATAAGAAAGAATAGAAGAAACGACAATAAGTTTTATTAAGGAAAATTTACTAGCGTAGGTATTTACGAAAAATTGCAAGTTTCATAAAGTGCTATTTTATCGAAACGCGATTTTATTTTATTTATTTGTGCACGTAGTGAATTGGTTCTGGTAAATTTACATGTTTTTGACTGGTTGGATTTGGAAATGTTAGGGAAATCACTGTTCGGTACCTTATATCCATATGCAGAGATAAAACTTAAGGTGAGGAAAGTACATTCTATTGTCTTCATCTTCGGGTTGTTCTCTGCATTTGAAATTAGAATGTACTTTCCTCACCTTAAGGTTTGTCTCTGCATACGGGTATAAATGTACCATTATCCTTAATATTAAAGGAAAATAATTTGGATTCATTTGAGCCCCAATACCTAAGTATGACGGTATCCCCCTCCCCCTTCCTGCTCGCTTCCCGCGAAGAACACCGCCCCGCCGCACTCCGTGCCGCGCTTCGCGCTAACTTCAAATCTTTATCCATCATACCTACATACTCGTATTATAATTCTCCCAAGGAAGAAGTACATACACATATACGCGTAAAATCTCCTCGGCCCGTCTCCACTCCACCCCACATCCGCGCAGTCCCGTGCCCTTGTCCATCCGTATATTGAAAACTAAATTTTAAACGGTACTAAATCGTTACCGTTGTATAAGAACATAAAAAACTGAAGATGTTTCCATAACAGAGTAGCAAATTCAACTAAAACAATGTCACAACCAATTCTAACCTTTAAGACATTTTTAAAACACGGGAAAATGTCACTGTTTCAAGAAAGCTGTGAGGCTATACCGTTTAAAAACAACTGCGTTTCCAAGACACCCTGTTTAAATTTTGTTGGGTTTTTTTAAATCGTTTTTTAAATAAAAATTCTCAAAAAAACTCATCCATCCAGGCTCCATACAATATTATCAGAATTTACTCACAGTAATGAGGCACTTAATCAACTGACGATTTCATTAAAATGCCGACCCTGCCTTTTGATCCTTTTTGATATTAATTCATAATTAGCACCTTATAAACAGATACGCGTGGAATAATGAATAACATATTTCAAAAAGGGTTTTACATTTTATAGCATAACACATTGACGAAGTAATATAAAAGAAATACCAAGTTTACTAAGTGGCTCAATTTTAGTGTAAGCTTCTATAAATAATGTAAGTAAAGAAGCTCGCTCAATTAAACTAACACATGCATCCACTCTATACAATAATATACGCATGTTTACGCTGACAATTTCTTGTAAATGCCACCGCGGAGCCGCGGTGGTGCGCCAGAACGAAAAATTTTGGTAATCATTTATGGTTGTTTGCAAATCACAAATGCAATAAATGAAAAAAGGTTATGTTTTTCATTTATTAAAAACTATATTGATAATTTAGCGTGGGTAATTTATTATAAATGTCAAATTAATAAATACGCATATAATTAGAATGAAAACATAATTATAGGTATAAATTAAATTACATTTTGTGAATTGCATACCATTAATGTGCTCTGTGCATTTAATAAAAGGTTTAAGCTAAAAAATATTAATGTTCCATAAAATAAGGTTCCTTTAAAAATACATGAAATAAAAATAATGTAAAAAATAAAAAATCGTTTTTATTCATAACATAATGTTTAAAGCGAAAAGATAAACAAGAAGTCAAAAAACTGATTTTATATACTTAAATTAAGAACTTAAAAAAAACTAGAAGTAAAAATACTGCAGTTTACTAAACCAGTGTTTTTTAACAGTTTTGGAGGGAGGTGTAGGGGTCGCACACTGCACTAAACTGTTATTTTTAAACCTTTTTACTAGACAACTTAATTTGAGTATTTTTATAATGCGTATGCCGTGTGACGTCATACCTATGTATGTAAAATTACGTAATTTTACCAAAAGGCGCGGTAAAATACCGTAATTTAGGGTATTTTTCGGTAATAAACGAATTTGACGTACTAATTTTTATTTTTCAAAGATATTACAAATACGAATAGCTTTTTTAAGACACTTTACACGACTGCGAAAACCAGGTTTAGATCCATCGAGTAGTTGTCGAGATTTATTATAAGTATGGGACGTTTAAGGTCATTCGGTATGTACTTTTTTCACTGTTTTTTATATAAAAGGTTATTATTATCGTTTATTTATTTTAAATCAAAATCTTTATTAGCATAAATAAACAATACATTCAGTAAAAAAATGGAACACTTAAGGTTGAACTTGCCACAAGAGAGTCTGGCTCTTGTGTTTTGAAACTTAACAGGAATTATGGACATAGGGTCCTTAGTAAATTTTTTATTAATATCCCTACAGAGATGAGGTAGAATTTTTTCAAATTCAGGATTATGGATATTCGAGCGTTTACAGGGC
The DNA here is from genome assembly GCF_059751315.1 of Micrasema longulum. Taxonomy (NCBI): domain Eukaryota; kingdom Metazoa; phylum Arthropoda; class Insecta; order Trichoptera; family Brachycentridae; genus Micrasema; species Micrasema longulum. Next base: position 220,486 of record NW_028278060.1, on the reverse strand, counting down.
TTATGACCTGTCATTGGCTGGGTTAAGTGGCCACTTTACGTACTACAACATTCCCCATTCCGCTTATTAGCCTTAGTAAAACCTTATTCCTTAGTAAAACCTTAAGTTTGTGTCCTTGAACGACCACCGCTCATGCCGCAATTTGGAAAAAAATAGTGCTTAAAATCAGTTTTTTGTGTAAAATTACATCCTTGAAGGTTTTATAGAAAAAAAATACGAAAGTCTGATAAAATAAAATTGACTTAAAAATCTTTTTTTTTTCCCGTCAGATCAATACTTTCCAAGATACACGTTTGAACATCAAATACATTTTATCAAAGTAGTGGAAAGCGGTATTTACACTATTTTTTTATGAATTTGATAGTTGATCTACGAAAAGTCATCATCATCATCATTATTCCATGTCCGCTACCTAGTTGGAGCATATGGTGTTCACAAAAATCCTTCAGGCATCTCATGTATTGAAATTCACAAATATATAGGTGTATTACAAATACTTTAAACAGTGTACATTAGAGTATAAAAATAATTTAATTTTACATAATGCTACTTTAGTTTAGCCTGCAACAAGGCATCAAGTTCTCGACGTCTTAGACCTCCACTGCTAATTTAGTTGGTAGTTCATGTCACAACTACGAGATGCGAACCTGACTTGTGAGGATGCACAGGAGCTGGCAGCTGACCGAGATACCTGGAGGATCTTTGTGAACACCATATGCTCCAACTAGGTAGCGGACATGGAATGATGATGATGATGATGACTTTTCGTAGATCAACTATCAAATTCATAAAAAAATAGTGTAAATACCGCTTTCCACTACTTTGATAAAATGTATTTGATGTTCAAACGTGTATCTTGGAAAGTATTGATCTGACGGAAAAAAAAAGATTTTTAAGTACATTTTATTTTATCAGATTTTCGTATTTTTTTTCTATAAAACCTTCAGGGACGTAATTATTCACAAAAAACTGATTTTAAGCACTATTTTTTTCAAAATTGCGGCATGAGCGGTGGTCGTTCAAGGACACAAACTTAAGGTTTTACTAAGGTTCCTATATCCTCCGATCCTGTTAAGTTTCAAAACATAATAACCTTTTTGATCAAAAACAGTGAAAAAAGTACATACCGAATGACCTTGAACGTCCCATACTTATAATAAATCTCGACAACCACCCGATGGATCTAAACCTGGATTTTGCAGTCATGTAAAGTGTCCTTAAAAAAGCTACTCGTATTGGAAAATAAAAATTAGTACGTCGAATTCGATTCTTATCGAAAAATACCGTATTTTACCGAAATCTGGTAAAATACAGCGGTAATTTTACCGCCTTGCATCTCTAGTCATACCACACGCTTATTCACAGATACTACACAAACGCAATATTATGTAAATGTGTTGTTTGCGCCAGCTCTCCCTAACAGACCTGTACCTACATGCAATTATTTTACCTAATGCACTTGTTAATTCAACGTACAGAATAACATTTTGTTAGGACTTATAATGGAATGGAATATCTTTGATGTACGAGTCTATATACGTAATTTTTTTGTATTAATTTTATGAATGAATTGTGAAAACTAACAAATTAACAATAACATGATAAAAAAAACATTGTCTTTGTTATTACGACCCTTATAAGCTTGATTGATGTTGGGTAAAAAAAGAGCAATAGATGATGAATAATTATTTCTACCTATTACCTATTCGGCCTCGTGATGTAATGGTCAGCGCGTTTGCCTACCATGCGAAAGGTGTCGGGTTCGATTCCCAACATGGTGGAAAAGGGTGTTTTTACACTATGATATTTTATAGTCCCTGGACTGGTACCTGAAGCGTAAGACTGATCGTCTTACCTTTGTGTTACAAAAATAATCAAGAATAATGTAGCCTATGCACCATTAGGTGCGGAAAGGGAATGATGATGATGATGATCACCTATCAGTACCCACTAGCCGTGTGTGCGTAGGCACTTATCTTGTACAGTACATAAATACTTGTTCCGTACGCGTATACAGTAAAGGTTGTCGGTGCATTCGTTTCGTGCAAGTTGATTAGTACGAGTATATCGGACGCAATACATAAATATCAATTTGTAACCAAAACACGTAAAACACTTTAGCGCGTAAACTAACTTCGATCTACCTTCTATCTGCCTTCTGACACTCTTCGGAACTCTCGCGCATCAAAATGTCCGGTTGAACTTTTCTGATCGCGGTAGGTGTGCCGCTTCGCTGGCTGCGTGCGCGCGCGTACACGTTAGTGTACGAGAAGGTCCGGTTCTCGGAAGAGTCCCCTCGACACTCTGCGAGCATCGTTGTTTAGTGACTCCCTTTCTGTTCGAATCGCCAGACTCTGCAATGACTCTGTAACTAACTACCTCTCCGTGCGGAAAATGCATCCTTTTCTGAGCACCTTTTTAATTATATTCCATCGTAGCATTCCTCTTTTTTCTCGGGTTCTCTATCTATTTTCTTCCAATCTCCTTACCTGATCCTCCATTATATGCATTTCTTACCTTTTCTCGTAAAATATTATTACGTATATATATATATGTATATATTTTAGAAAATTTGGAATATTATTTTTAATATAATAAGAATTTATAAATCAAACGAAATTAATTGATTCGTAATGTCTTTATGATAAATATAAACTTTTACAAATAAAACGATAATAAAATTATACACGACACCTCGCCGTGCATACAGTTGAACTGTAGATAGGAGGTGGCTTGGAGCTGCTATTTGACCGGCTATCGGGTGATAGCTTTCTTCAGGCTTCAGTTTTCTTCTTCAGAAGGGCAGGCGGCGACATCAGAGGCGGAGAGGGCGTAGATATAATAAAAACGCAGTCTTGGTTATACACTATACACACTTTATTCAATAAAAATACAGAGGTTCTATCAAGTAATTTGTACCGTGCCGCAGTCGGGCACGGTACGAGACAGCATACATAAGCCGCAAGGGAGAGCGAGAAGGGGTCGGACTTTCCCGGCTTACGCCGTAGCACGCTCTCCTATTGGCTGGACAATTTCAGATATTGTTTTTACACGTATGCTTATAAGATAAAATAACTCCCTCGAGATGAGTTTTACATGTAAAGGGAGTATGTAGGCCTCTTCCCCGTATCTTATTTAATGTAGAAATGATACAGGGAAAGGTCCTACATACTGAGAAAAAGGGTGACATGAGTTTTAGAGGATTTGACAGGGTCTGATTCCCCGCAATCTGATACAAATATGTGGCTAGGGTCTCGATATCCTAACTTCTGCCCCTGCGAGTGACATAATTAACCGTCTTTATTTTAGGGGCAGCTAGTTAGATTACAAATCGAGACTCCTAGCCGAAAATAAACATAAAAACATGATATACAAATATTAACCTAAAAACACTGGCACCGCACACTCTCGTCCGAGCGCCATTCGTCGCCCTAGCGGCCACTCGGGAAGCTTCAGTCGCGGCCGGGGGTTCGACCGTCTCTCCGCGGTCATTCCGTCCATTTTCCCCGTGCAGCTACCATCTCCGCCTGGGCGCCCGCAAAAGGGCCGCTCGGCTTGGTGTCGGTGCCTAACGTTTGGCGCTCGTTCGCCGCGTCACAGGCCGTGTTGTATGTTGTATTATCGCACGCGCGGCGATGTCCGATACACTCCCCCCGGTGTCGCGCAGTCGGCACCTGCTGGTCCCGCATCGGGCCTCGCCGCCGCGTGGCGCTGTCTTCCGGGCGCTGTCATCAGTGGGGCGTAGCAGGACCGCGATCTTGACCGTGGGTCTTGTGTACTCGCCCGTGGAGGTCCGCACCCTGACGGCTCGCACCTGGCCGTCCTTCCCGGGCATGGTTCCCGTGACGACTCCCCGTGGCCATTGGTTCCGTGGCATCGCGGGATCGGTGATCACTACCACGTCTCCAACTTGCAGGGGAGTGGCCGCGATGCGCCATTTCTGACGTCCGCCCAGGCCTGGCAGGTACTCGCGCATCCATCGGCGCCAGAAAGCATCCGCCATCTTCTGGGCTATGCGCCATTGTTTGCGCAAACACACGTTCTCCGGCGCTTCGCTGTAATCCGCGAGGCAAGGCATGCCCCCGGATGACCCAATTAAAAAGTGATTCGGAGTTAAAGGAGCTCCGTCACGAGGGTCTACTGTCACGTGCGTCAGCGGACGGCTGTTGACCGAGAATTCAGCCTCGGCTAGCGCCGTCCGTAACGTCTCTTCTCTAGGCGCTTGCTCTCTCAGTATAGCAAACAGCGCCCTCTTAATGGAACGAACTAATCGTTCCCATGCCCCTCCCATGTGCGGGGATGAAGGAGGGATAAACTTCCACTCAATCTTCATAGTGCTCATTTCATCTAGCACTTTCTTGTCCTCGGCTACGTCTCGGAAGGCAGCGGCCATCTCTTTATCGGCCCCGCGAAAATTTGTCCCGTTGTCAGAGTACAAGACAGACGGGTGTCCTCTTCTGGCGGCCATCCGCCGGATGGCTTGGATCGTCGAGTCGGTGCTCAGTGACGTCACCAACTCAATGTGTACGGCCCTGGTTGTGAGACACGTAAACAAGGCCCCGTACCTCTTCTCTTTGCGCCGTCCCATGGTCACGTGTAGCGGTCCAAACAGATCCACTCCGCAATGCGTGAAGGCGCGCATGTGATGTGCCAATCTCGCCGGCGGAAGACGTCCCATCAAAGGCGGTTGCGGTCGCGCACGATCGTTCTTACACTTCTGGCAGTTAGCTACAATCCATCGAAGCTTTGTGCGTATTCTCATCACGTAGAAATCTTGACGCACATCTGCCATAGTCCTCTCAGTGCTTCCGTGATAGCACATCTCATGCCGGTGTCTCAGCATCAGTTGTACGTACAGCTGCGCGGCGTCTAATATTATCGGGAATCCAATATTTTCCCGTACGCCGCTGGCCGCGTATAACCGCGTTCCCATCCTCACCAGTCCGGTGTCGTCTAGCCGGGGCGTGAGGGCATGCAGGCGGCTGCCTCTGGGTAGCGACTCCCCCCGCTTTAGGGCTGTTATGTCGCTGCCAAAGGCGTCGTTTTGCGTTCGCCTGATCCACAATCGCTCAGCGGCTATACACTCCTTTGCGGTTAGGTATTTTCCCACGCATTCTGGGGCGGCACGGCGGCATCGATTCACAAACCGCAGGCACCATGCCGTGGCACGTATAAGCCGTCTCCACGAGCTAAACCGTGCGGCGTCTGGCAGCGCCGCTTGTAACGCGGTGACTATGCGTTCGGCGCGCTTTGCTTCCATGACGGCGATGTCGGGCTGCAGGCCGCGTCCCTTGTGATGCGGCCATTCGCTCTCCTCCCCAGTCAGGAAGGCCGGTCCCCCGAACCAGGCTCCCTGAGGTGTAAGATCAGGCGCGTTGAGGTCCCTGGTGGCAGCATCCGCGGGATTCATCTTAGTCGGAACCCACCGCCACTCTTTCGGGTGAGATAACTCATCTATCTCCCCGAGGCGATGGGCCACGAACGGCGAGAACGCACGGCTGTCGTTTCGTACCCAGCACAGTACTGTCGCCGAGTCCGTCCAATAGACTGTCCTCCCCACAGTGACGTCACTCTCCCGCTTGATGGTGTCTGCCAGTCTCACGGCCATTAGCGCCGCTTGCAGCTCCAGTCGAGGTATTGATAGAGCTCGCAAGGGGCTAACTTTAACTTTACTGCCCACGAACCGTACATGTCTATTACGGTCCGTCTTTTCCACAAAATACGCTACTGCGCACCCCGCCAGTTCGGAGGCATCGCAGAATACGTGTAGTTCCACCCGACTGGTGCGATTTTCTATACACCGCCGGGGTATAGAGCTCTCTGTACGCTCCACACAGGCTCTCCATTCGGCCCATTTTTCTTGATGGGTCGGCAGGATGACGTCATCCCATCCTATTCCCGATCGCCATACTGCTTGTAATAATATTTTCGGGCGTACCGTAACACACCCTAGAAAACCGAGCGGATCGAATATGCTCATTACCGCGCTCAGTAATTGTCTTTTAGTGGGGCACTCATGTGCGCTTAACGCTATTGTCTTATTAAATTGAAACACAAATCGATCACTGACTGGGTCCCATTTAACACCGAGTACTCGCTCCAAGTACTCACTACCGTTCACTATTATCTCGCGAGCGTCCGTGGCGCGCAAATTATCCGCGGTGGTACGTAGCACTTCACCGTCATTTGAGGACCAATTCGTCAATTGGAATCCTCCCCGTCTTAATATTTCACTTGTTTGATCTCTTAACTGAATAGCTTGTTCCGTAGTATCCACCGCGGCAAGATAATCGTCCATATAATGATGTCCATATAATGATGAAAATAAATCAGCAGGTCCTGATAATGTTCCGCCTATTTTTCTCAAAAAATGTGCCTCAGTTATAGCTGAACCTCTCACCACGTTTTTCAATAAACTATTGTCAATGGGATGTTTTCCCTCCAAATGGAAATCTAGCTATATAACTCCAATTTTTAAAAAGGGGGACGACTCAGATATTAAAAACTACCGTCCTATATGCATCCAATCAGTCATACCCAAACTTTTTGAGTCACTCATACTTGACCAAATTCAACATGATGTCTCAAATATAATAGACACTAAACAACACGGTTTTATAAAGGCGCGGTCAACTGCCACAAACCTAATTCTTTACCATAATTACATATCGGAAGCCTTTAATGATAAAAATCAAGTTGATAGTATATACACCGATTTTACTAAGGCGTTTGACAAAGTCTCTCACAAAATATTACTAAGTAAGCTGTATGGTTTGGGTTTTCGTGGAACTATCCTTGATTGGTTTCGAGCTTATCTATCTGACAGGTATCTATATGTAAAAATCAAAAATGTAAAATCAGACTGTTTTTCTGCCTCTAGTGGTCTTCCACAAGGCAGTCACCTAGGGCCTGTTCTTTTTCTAATGTTCGTAAATGACATTACATCCTGTTTCCATGATGTCGAAGTTTTGCTTTTTGCGGACGATATTAAAATATTTAAAAAAATATCGGACATTAATCATTGTGAAACTCTGCAATCAAATATTAATAATTTGTATAATTGGTGTAAAAAAAATAATTTATTTCTTAATATTCAAAAATGCAAAATTATGACATTCTGCCGCAACAGAAATCCCATCGTTTTCACGTATAAAATAAATTCTTCACCTTTAGAAAAAGTTACAGAGATGACAGACTTAGGTATTCTTTTTGACGAAAAACTGAGTTTTATTAAACATATACAAAACATTACAAATAAGAGCATGAGAACCTTGGGATTTTTGCTGCGAACGATACGGGATTTTGAGTCTATAAACATAATGAAAACATTGTATATTGCCCTAGTGCGAAGTCAACTCGAGTATAACTCAGTTATATGGTCACCGCATTACAGGGTTCATGTTAAGGACATCGAAAGAGTTCAGCATAAATTTTTGCGTTTTATCAATTTTAAATTAAGTATACCGATTGAATACATAAATTACTCATACTTAAATGATTATTTAAACATCCAAACATTAGAAAACAGACGAAAATTAAATGACTTGCTTTTTTTGTTTAAAATAATAATGTCGATGTTCGATTGTTGTGAACTTATCAATTTGATTAATGTGCGAGTGCCTGGTCGAGTTACCCGATGTAATACTTTGTTCTACTGCGGTCCATCATCGACCAATTACAGCGCGAATTCGCCAGTAATGCGGATGCATGTACTCGCGAACCAATATGCTAACAACATCGATGTCTTTAGCGTGAGTCTTGTAAATTTTAAATATCAATGTATATGTTCCTTATCAAATAGAACTTAATATTCTGTTCATATTGTATTTTATAACATTATGTACCTAGCTGCTTTAAACCTTTAATTGTATTTCTTTAGCTTATTAAAAAAAATAGAAATATATATATATTTCTTTAATTTTTTTAAAACCAACTTAACTTTAAAACACAGTTCTATATTTTATTACAGTATATTATATATTTTTTTTTTTGAATTTATGTTGTTAATACACTCATCTTTTTATTTTTATACCAACTATACTTCTTAACACTGTTCCTTTATTTTGTTCCTTTATTTTATTTCTTTATATTGTGTTTTTTTTTTTAAATCTATGCTGTTTATATACTCATCTTCTTTTTTATACCAACTTTACTTCTTAACACCGTTCTATCTTTTGTTGCTTTATATTGTATTTTTTAAATTTAATGTTGTTTATATACTTATATTTTGTAAAATTTTCATGTATGTAAAAGCCTTATGGGCGTGAAAAAATAATAAAATAAAAAAAATAAAATAAAAAAAAATAAAAATTGTTTTCCACTGCGCGCGCCGCCTCCGGAAATTCACTCGCGTTTACACAGGCTAACTTATTTTTCACATATTGCGCACTTGTCGGTGAGCACGCGGCGCCAAAGGTCATCGAGGTCATCACCATTGTTTTAATCTCGGCGTCGGGTCGCTCCCTCCACAAAAACATCTGAGCTCCTTGATCGGCGGGGCGGATTTTTATCCGTAGAAACATATCTTTTATGTCCGCCGCAAGCGCTATGCGGCCTTCTCTGAAGCGTAATATGTTACCCCATAGCGAGGTCAGCATGTCGGGGCCGGTGAGTAGTTTGTCGTTCAACGAAACTCCACGGCATCGGCTGGCCGCGTCGAAGACGACTCGCAGCTTTCCCGGCTTGTTCACATTTACTACGCCGAAATGGGCTAAGTACCACTTCCGCGGGAAACGAGCGATCTCTATCGGCGTAACTTCCCGGGCGTAATCCTTCTCGATGTACTCCTTAATTTTCGCGCAATATGCCGCCTTGTAGCTCGGGTCCTTGGCCATCTTGTTCTCGACAGATTTCAGTCTGTTTACTGCGCACTGTCGATTGTCCGGTAACCATATGTTGTCTTCTTTCCATAGAAGACCCGTCTCCCACTGACCGGTTGGCGTTGGTCTGGTGGTTTTCTGTAGAATTTCCATAGCGCGCGTGTCTGTGCTGTTAACACGTGGCCTAGGTTTGACGCCCATAGCGTCCACCGCGTAATTGAGGCGCATTAACTCGTCCATGCGATCCTCTACGCTAGCACTCGTCAGTGTGAGTGTTTTGCTGGCTTTGTTCTGCTTATGATTCACGCATCCGTGCGTGATCCATCCCAGCGACGTCAGAGAGCGTAAATATCTCCCTTTCTCGTTGACTTTCCTAGTCACGATTAAATGAGCGTTGTCCTGCCCAATTAATATTTTCGGTAGCACTTCTTTCATACCGTTTCCCTCCGGAATGCACTGGCGCGGGAGATTTAGACTCGTCATTGTGTTCCCGACGAGCGGGTATCCATTCCCACTTGGCCCACGAATAGTCACTGTGACGCGTCGCGACGCCTTATCCTCGGAACACATATCACTCGCACCATGAATCGTTATCCCGCGCACTCGTCCGGGCGCACCGACACTGTCCGCCAGTTCGGAGTCTATTAAAGTCACATTGGAGCCCTCGTCTAACAGGGCGTAAACGTCGGCACCGTCATTGGGGCCGGTCACGTTCACTTTTATCACTTTGAGCAATACCGGTTGAACTTTTTCGCAGGTGCTCATCACTACATTATCGCGGCCTTCTCGTCGCTGTCCATGTAGTGTCCTATGATGCGTATAGCGACACTCTTCTATACCGCACTTCTTAGCCGCCGGGCATTTACCGGCTAAATGTTTATGCCTCAGACACGAGAAACATAAACCCTTTTCGCGAACAATTTCCCATCGGCCCGCTACCGATTTCGCTAAAAACTCGCGACACTTTTCACTTTTGTGCGGGCGATTGCACACTCCGCACTCGTCCCTTGTCTCGGTTGGCGCGGACACTGTATACACATTGTTCTTTGTTTTCTTTTTGGGAAAAAACGACCCCGCGTCCATTCCACCGGCGCTCATTGACGTCTGAGCGATCTCGCTAAGCCAGCAAGAAAATTCCTTCACGGTGGCGCGTTCGTCTCTGTCCCTCGGTAAGGTGTACCACCACAGAGCCCGCATCGCTAGCGGGATCTTGGCCACCATCTCGTTCAGTAGCTGCGGTGATGATAGGCAGCTCGAGTTCCTCGTCCGCTCCAGAGTGGCGACCATGTTCCTCAGGGCCACGGATAACTCAACTATCCCGGTTGAGTTGGGGCTCTCCACTATGGCGGGTAGGCGGCGCGCTTTCTCCAGCATGTGCGCCGTCACAATCTCCTCGTGGCCGAACTGCAGTTCCAGGGTTTCCATGATGAGGTCCGTATTCTGAGGATCCACCATCAGGGAGGAAACCGCCTCCTTGGCGGCCCCTCTCAGCGCACGTTGTAGTCGGAGCAGGTTTTCCGGCGTCGTCAGCCGGCAGACTTCCGTAGACCTCGTATATTGGGCCTTGAAGGCAGGCCATTCCAGTGGGTCTCCTTCGAAGGCGGGCAATTCCTTTGCCGTAGATTGGCGCGCCAACAGCGCCTCCATTTTTCCATCGTCGCCATCGTGTGATCGTGGGCTCCCCGTTGATCCTCCACGTAGCGCGGTGGCCATCTCGGTGATCGCCGCAGCCATCTGCGCGATCGGGTCCGAAGAGCGGCGTACCCAGTCTCCGGTTTGTCTCTCTGCCACCCCAGCTCGTCCGCTGGGGCCCGCATCTGCCCTAGGAGATTCCATTGGGGGTCCAGGTGCGGTCGGTGTCTTCTCAGAGCGCCTCAGGGCGGCGCGCAGTTTCGCAACTTCAGCCTGCAGAAGTTCGACGGTGTCCTCCTCGGAAACCTCCTGTGACGACGCCTCGGTACCCGTCACCGTGGATACGACGTCGGCAGGGGGGGTGACATCAGAGGTTTTCTCGGCGGAGCCTTTTCCAGAGCGAAGTGAAGGCGTCATCTTCCACTGGGATGTGGCGTCCGTATAGCAGCTCCGATCCGGCTCGAAGGACCACAACTATATACACGACACCTCGCCGTGCATACAGTTGAACTGTAGATAGGAGGTGGCTTGGAGCTGCTATTTGACCGGCTATCGGGTGATAGCTTTCTTCAGGCTTCAGTTTTCTTCTTCAGAAGGGCAGGCGGCGACATCAGAGGCGGAGAGGGCGTAGATATAATAAAAACGCAGTCTTGGTTATACACTATACACACTTTATTCAATAAAAATACAGAGGTTCTATCAAGTAATTTGTACCGTGCCGCAGTCGGGCACGGTACGAGACAGCATACATAAGCCGCAAGGGAGAGCGAGAAGGGGTCGGACTTTCCCGGCTTACGCCGTAGCACGCTCTCCTATTGGCTGGACAATTTCAGATATTGTTTTTACACGTATGCTTATAAGATAAAATAACTCCCTCGAGATGAGTTTTACATGTAAAGGGAGTATGTAGGCCTCTTCCCCGTATCTTATTTAATGTAGAAATGATACAGGGAAAGGTCCTACATACTGAGAAAAAGGGTGACATGAGTTTTAGAGGATTTGACAGGGTCTGATTCCCCGCAATCTGATACAAATATGTGGCTAGGGTCTCGATATCCTAACTTCTGCCCCTGCGAGTGACATAATTAACCGTCTTTATTTTAGGGGCAGCTAGTTAGATTACAAATCGAGACTCCTAGCCGAAAATAAACATAAAAACATGATATACAAATATTAACCTAAAAACACTGGCACCGCACACTCTCGTCCGAGCGCCATTCGTCGCCCTAGCGGCCACTCGGGAAGCTTCAGTCGCGGCCGGGGGTTCGACCGTCTCTCCGCGGTCATTCCGTCCATTTTCCCCGTGCAGCTACCATCTCCGCCTGGGCGCCCGCAAAAGGGCCGCTCGGCTTGGTGTCGGTGCCTAACGTTTGGCGCTCGTTCGCCGCGTCACAGGCCGTGTTGTATGTTGTATTATCGCACGCGCGGCGATGTCCGATACAAAAATAATCAATTGCCAGAAATACTGGATATTATAATTAACGGTGGGAATAGCCGAATGAAAATAATCGAAATAGGCAATTATTAAAAGATCGAAACATTTCGAAATGCTTACAATTAATTGAGTTCTCTCGGACTAAACAAAAAATAACCGAGAAAAAATAATAGACAATCGACAACTCGAGTGAATTTATTCGAAATGGTTTCTCGAGAGGTTAATACGAAAAATTGACTCGTACTAAGTTGATATTTTGACAGAGAATGATTCGAAGGCGCTTTTTGGGAAATGCATTTGATGAGTTCTGTCTGACACGACATTTTGAAAGTAATGGAAACTAATCTTAATTATTATTCGGAAGGGTAAAATATCGTCCATGTTCAAAAAAATTCAAGTATGTTATATTAAATAAATTGTCGGTTTTGGTTCATATTTATCATATTATAGATTGCCAAAGAGTTCTTGATGTATTCAAAGATCTAGACACATCAATAAAATTAGACGACATAAAAACCTACCGTATTGGTGCAAAAAAGAACACTCACCCTCGTCCTACGAAAGGCATTCTTAAAAGCTCGATACAAGCAAATACAGTTTTAAGAAATCGAAAATTTGTGTCCAATAAAGAAATATATATTAAAAACGATTTGACACGTAATCAACAAATATATTTGGCCGATCTTAGAAAACAACTAGAACAAAGAACTACGAATGGCGAACAAAACCTTACCATCAAATACATAAATGGCTCTCCACAAATTATTAGATCAGCTTCAAAAAACTGAAAGAATTCAACTTATACTACCAGAACGTTAGGGGACTTAAATCAAAAAATTTGGATTTAAGAACATGAATACCTGTCTTAAACCATAATATTATCTGCCTTACTGAGACCTGGCTTGACAACAATATCCTGTCTGATGAACTGGGATTCCTCAGTTCTAACGTGTATAGATGCGATAGAAATAAGTCTTCGAGCAACAAATCAAGAGGGGGTGGCGTTCTTATTGCCGTCTCGAATAAATTTAAATCATCGAGAATTCCAATACTTTTTAATAGCATTGAGCAAGTGTATATAGTATTTAGCACCTTACAAGAAAAAAATATCATTGTTTGCGTATACATACCTCCAGCATCACCATTATCAATTTACAGTAACCACGCAGAGGAGGTAATAAACATTAAAAAAAAGTATTCTGATGCTAAAATAATCTTAGTGGGTGACTTTAACTTGCCAAATGTTAACTGGAACTATGAGGTTAATGACTTGCCCACTGTATCTGCAACAGGATGCGCTCGTGAAATCATGGATATGTCTAACTTTGTAGGGTTATCACAAGTGTGTTCAGTGCTTAATTCTATGGGCCGTCAGCTTGACCTGGTATTTACTAATATACCTTAATTTGTGCCTCGTGATTCTGGTACTTTATGTGATAGTGAAATTAACGTGTCAACATCGTCTGCAGAGCTTCTTCCTCAAGATCTTTTTCATCCTCCTCTGGGCATTGTATTTTTTAGCTTAAAAAACAAAATTAATCGTGTCAAGGAACCCAAACTTAACTTTCATAAAGCGGACTACGCAAAAATTGAAAAATCACTGAGGGATATTGACTGGTCTTTTACAAATCAAAATGACATAGAAGATACGCTAGAAACTTTTTACTCGAATTTAAATAATATTATTAATAAGTGTATGTCCCATTATGCACTGCCAATACTTCTACTTTTCCAATATGGTTTAGTAAAGATGCCATTGTTGCTGTACATAATAAAAAAAGTATCTACAAACGCTTTAAAGAAACAAACTCTCTTTCACATTACTTGGAATTCAAAAAGTCACGTGCCGATTGTAAAAAGTTATCTAGGGCAAGTTATAAATCTTATATTAATAAAATAGAACTTTCTGTCACTAGTAATCCTAAAACATTCTGGAATTTTACTAATTCTCTTAAAGAAGGTGAATCCAGTATCCCCAGTTCAATGCTTTTGAACGACATTAGAGCAGATGACCCACGTAAAGTTGCTGACTTATTTGCAGATTATTTTAAAAGTGTTTTTGACGATGTGATAACCGATAACGACATTCTTTCTATGGCCTTAGATAGCGTCTTGGATATTTCTAGTTGCCAAATTACTCTTCAAGATGTTATAAATAAAATAAAAGCCCTAGACGTTAGAAAATCTGCTGGTCCCGACCATATCCCACCACTATTTTTCTAATCTAGCTATCTTATCCCAATATTCAAAAAAGGCGATAAGAATGACATTACAAAGTACAGACCAATCTGTATCCTGTCTACAATACCGAAGTTATTTGAAAGTATTGTTCTTGATAAAATATCGGTGCAAATTAAGAGTATCATTGTACCTCAGCAACATGGTTTTACATCTAATAGATCTACTCTTACTAACCTCCTTATTTATGAAAATTATATTAGTGAATCACTAGGTAAGAAATTACAAATTGATTCCATATACACTGACTTTTGTAAAGCTTTTGACAAGGTCTGTCATAAATTACTGTTAGCTAAATTATGTAAAATGGGTTTTGGAGGTAAATTTCTAAACTGGTTAACTAGTAACTTGAACGATAGACAATTAATTGTTAAAGTAAGGTCTTTTTCCTCTTATTCTTTTAAGGCTACCAGTGGTGTACCTCAAGGTTCTCATTTGGGTCCGGTGCTTTTTATACTTTTTATCAACGATATTACAATTTTTTTTAATGACGTCATGTTTTTACTTTTTGCGGATGACCTTAAAATATATAGGGTGATAAAGACCTTTGAAGATTGTCTTTCCGTTCAACAGAACCTCAATTCTCTAGATGAGTGGTGTATAGAAAATAAAATGTACTTAAACACTAAAAAATGTCAGATCATTCGTTTTCATCGAATAAAAAAACCGCTCATTTTTTGTTACAGTATTGGCGGTGTCAATCTTTCTACAGTATCAGTGATAAAGGATCTCGGGGTATTTTTTGATGAAAAATTGTCTTTTGTATATCATGTCAATGAAATTTCAAGAAAGGCATTAAAAATGTTGGGCTTTATTTTGAGAAATACAAGAAACTTCAAGTCCATCCGATCATTGAAAATATTATACTGTTCTCTTGTAAGAAGTAATTTAGATTTTAATTCATCAATATGGTCACCCTGCTATAATGTTCATGTTTATAATATAGAGAACATTCAACATAAATTTCTACGATATATAAACTACAAACTAAACATTCCAATTCAAAATGTGAATTATGACTATTTATTAACACTGCTTAACCTAACAACACTTTCAGAAAGAAGAACTATTAATGATCTCATTGTACTGTATAAAATTGTAAACTCTCTTTTTGACGCACCAAAAATACTTGAATTGATCAATTTTAGAGTACCTGCTGTCAACATTAGGAGTACTTTATTGTTTCCTTGCTCCAGTACTTCTTCCAACCAACAAAACAATTCATTGATACCGAGACTGCATAGGTTAGGTAACACTGATGGAACGGCTGCAGACATTCTGTCCAATTTTTTACCATCTTATAAGTCCACAATATCAAGTTTATTTGTAGCTGCTCGTCAAACCATTATTGACAATTCAATTTCATAAATTAAAAAAAAATACTTACTTGTTTATTTTTATTACCTTATACCTGTTTTTTTATTTTTTACCATTATATCAAATTGCACTGTAGTATTGGCAAATACGCATTTCATAGATACATATTTTTATTTCTTATTTTTTCGTGATAATATATGCTTGCTTGTTTATTAATTTAACTTAAAAATGTCTTTCTTGCTTACCGTAACACTTTATTTATTGTTTGCCTTACAGAATTTATTTCATAAGCTTATATCTTTGCATTTTTTGTTTATATGCTTACTGTTTTTTCTTGCATACCTTTGTTATTATTGTTTTTTTTTTTACTTTGTAAAACTTTTTATCATATTCTTTCTAACTAATTTCACATATTTTTTCTGTATATTCTGTTTATTATTTAGTATGTTAGCATGTAATTCATTTTTATTTTTTGTAAATGCCTTTTGGGCGTTAATAAACAAAATAAATAAATAAATAAATATTATTTTTAATATAAAGGGACTAACCTGGTTAGGTTGTGTTATTCACAACTTTTAACTGATTCAAAAAATTTGTACAAATGTTTGATCGCTGATTTAAAAAAATACAATTTTTAACGTGGTTTTTTACACGACACTTTTGTTAAAATTATCACTTATTTACTTAAAAATATTGTACGTAATATCATAATATTGTTTTAAAGTAGATAATGTTTTTTTAGTCATTCATAAAATGTTTTCTGCACACGTACATATGATATTTTTACTAAATTCAATTTTCGTTACTATTTAGACAAAATAAGTAATCCAGATGTTTTGGCAATAAAAGATTTCGTCGTAAATTTGTGAGTTGTCCCGCTTTGGAAAAAACTCTTTTACATGGTACAGATGTTGCCGGTAAGCACAAATATTTTTTTGCATTTTGTATATTTCCGGCAAAGATTTTTCGTGGGTTTGGCAAAATGGTAAAGCATTCTTTAAACGCTGTAAATGGGGCAAATCTAAATACTGTTTTATCATGTTGGTACTCGTGGGAACAGGAGTGACAGTTGATTCTTTTTCGGAAATTTTGGCGTCAAAGTGTGACCAAACATCGTCTTATTTTACATCCATTATCTCACTTACTGGCTCTAGATCTATTTCAATCGCATGCTAGGAAGAATTGATCAGAGTTGACAATTCCTCTGTGATCCATCTCTGAGCATTTTCGGCATTGTCTTTTGATCCAAAAGCTGTTTTTTTAAATCTGAGATCCGGGAATGTTAATTTTGCTACCACTTTATCATTCTCTAAATTGCCAATTCACCTTGAAATAATTTCAGTTAGTTTAAGTCGCAATAGTTTCCCGCTCTCCGTAGCGGAGCTTCTATTTCTTAGTGTCAGTTGAAGTCCTTGAATTAGTGGTGTAATCATTGGACATCGTGGGATATTTTTCTCCTGACAATTGTGACGTGATGCTGTGTAGTTGCTTTAATATTGGCCTTATATCCGAAATTAATAACCAATCATCGGCATCTACACTAGATAATTGTAGAAGAGAAGACAGAGCTGCTGAAAGAGGAAATTTCACCTAAAAAAGCCGCTCTAACATAAATAAGGTAGAATTTCACAGCGTGGACACGTTTTGATTCATTTTAATTGCAAACACACTAAGTTTTAAATACCCCACGAGTGACCAGCATTTTTTTTAAGTTGCTGTAACTTGAACCACTGTCTCTATTGCTTTCTTTACACTTAAATTTAAGGTGTGCGCTACGCAGGGATGATATTTTTTTTAGGTGAACCGTAACAGCGTTTTTCATACTTACTGCTTTATCAGAAATGACAACAAAAATCTCATTTAATATATTCCATTCTTTCAAAATGCAAGAAATAATGGACGCAATATTTTCTCCACTGTGCTGATCTCGTACTTCTTTCGTGGCAATGCGCAATGGCTGGAGCAAATAATTTATCTTGATAAATAAAATGACATGTAACCGTTATATATCCCTCAGTGCTGTCGGATGTCCACATATCTGTAGTTATTGCCATATGTTCAACGTTTTTTAGCGTAGTTTTTAATATTCGTTTTCTGTTTTCGTACATTTTGGGCAACATTCTTGCTGAAAGTATTTTCCTACTCGGAAGTGTATACCGTGGATTTAGCTTTTTGAGAAATTTTCAAAAAGCAACATCTTCAACGATAGACAATGGTTGGTAGTCCGTTATCATCATTTGGACAACGGCTTTGTCAATTGCATCCATTTCGGATTGTGATAACTCCGCTGACCCGTACTGTGCCATAAGCCTTACTTGTTTAACACGTTTTGGCTATAAAGCACACGTTGACGCTGATGCTCCTGATGCAGATGGAACATCTATATTTTCTTGTGCTCGAGATGTGGAGGCTCGAACTTCAACGTTGATATGTTTCGGCGCAATCTTTATTTCTAATGCACTATCCACCAGAATAGGATGTTTACATTTTATGTGCACACCTAAATTAGTTGTATTACCAAAATACTTTATTTTTGTTTTACACAAATTACACACACATTGTTTTTTATCATCAAAAAACTTTAAAAACTCCCACACGACCGACCTATTTTCCCTGACCTCATCATTTTGAATTAGAAAAAATATTTTGCGAGCCGACTGGAACCACTCGAATGAGCCAGACCAAATAGGCAAAGTTTAACAACAGAAGTGAATTGAGCAGAAAAAAATGTTACATATTATGGAATTCCCATTGCTCAAGGATTCCCCTGAAGTCAGCCGTCTCCAGTAAGGGATTTGTTTCCAGTAGCTATCTAGCCATAATATTGAACGATGATTTAAATAAAAATGCATTCATATATATGTACATATGTGTATTGTATAATGAAGAAGTTCGGTGCTACGGGAAATTGAATTGAAAAAAGTTTTCTTGCGCGCGGTAAGGTAAGGCGATGTTTCTTGAAAATGTATGAAATACAAGATTTTAATGATATAGAATGCGGAGTAATTTATTTATTTATTTATTTATTAACATACATAAGTTTGTTTATTGAGACATAAGTCCCAACTCCGTGGGACTAAAAGTCCTGTGTTGAGATGGGACTAGCAATTAGTTGACACAATTAAATTTAAAAATGACAAAACTTTTGAAAATTTAGTACGTAAATAAGGAAGTTCAGTCGTTCTTTTTTATTTGTTAATACTCTATTAAACAAAACCAAAAAAATATCCTGTTATAAATGCTATGATTAAAAAAAAAAAATTGAAATTACTCCGCGAGCGACGTACTAAGGATTTCGGTGAACTAGTGGCGTCATTCAAATTAAATTAGTTTGTTTTTATTACTTTACTAATTCTGTTGTTTTTTTTTTTGCCGTTTTATGAAATTTCCCCGTACAAAAATAATAGAATAATTCGAATGATCATTCCATTATTTGCATGTTTCGAATGCTTTTATTTCGAAAATCGAAATATTTAGATTATTCTCGTCATATAATAATCCATTCACTCGCGTGTGCAGGAAGTACGATTAAAAGATTCACAGGTGCAATAGTGAAGAATCTTTCTTTCCCTTCGTGTCGTGTGAAGAAAGAGACGCCGCAAGAAATAATGAATACAATCAATATTGCGATGTGTTTTAACAGATTATCAGGTTAACATAATAATATAACGTATAATTTTCTTTTCAGATTACCATGAGAAATGCGCAGTGACGCGACGAGACGCGACGTGACGCGACGCGGCGAGCTAACGGCACGCGACAGCGGCAGTAGCATGCGGGGTAGTGCGGGCGGAGGCTTGTGACGGAACGCCAGAGCCATGTGCCTCCGGAGGACAGTGTGGTTCCTGTTCTTCAAACTCCTCCTTTTCCAAACCCTTCTCGTGTGGTGCAACGCCAGACTTGTTTCCGTAAATAACAATAATTTTTACAATGGAGGGGATTTTTCGGACAACTACAATAATAAAAAAATTTTGAGCGATTCGCTCGAAACGAACGACGTCCGATCATTTTACACATTCAGTTCAGCCCCCGTTTCCGGGGGCAACGAGGGAGCGGCGGCGGAGGCCCCCGCTCCCTCCCGAAATCCACCGGAAGATGACTCCGACTCCGACGAAGATGTCTCGGGTGAGTCTTTCTAAGTCACAACAACATTTATTTATTATTAGTCCCATCCCATTACCCATCGCGCGTCGGTTTGTTTGTTGAATAATTTATAATTTTCCAGTTTTTTATTATTTAAAAAGTTTTATAAAACCTAATATTACTCGAACTGTCATTTTTCTGTTGTACGCAACTAATTACCTATTTTCAAAGATATTTTTAACAGCTTTTGCTCAGTTTATTTTGTTGCTTTTTCTGTAATTTCACGACTGTCCTTATGTTGTTTTAATATTGTCGTATTGTCTCCGCATCTGTTTCTTTATTTTTTAAGTCCAAATCAATCTATTATTTATGTATTCGTCCGCAAAAGTAATGGATTTATTTACATTTATTCACACAAGACTGATTTCATGGGACTGAAGTCTCGTGTAGTTGGGTAAAATAATCATTTACTTCGAGAATAATATCGTACATCGCACATTACGAAAAGTATAACGAGAACATCAATAAAATATAATATATAAAGAACAAACAAAGGCCAACGTGTTATTTATTTATTTATTTAACTTGTTGTACATAATGTTATTTGTACATTGGCGGGCTTATTGCCAAATGGCAATTTCTTCCAACCAATCAATAATTACATGATGACGAAGAAAAATACGTAAATGGTTTGATTCCACTTTTATTTTTTATTTTTACCAGTGACCGGGTTTCGTCGTGAGTCGTGACCGACATCGTCAGACTGGTAAAACAAATCCCTATGTTTATATAATAGATACAAGTGGATTGTAAATCATGGTTTTATGTAATTATGGAAATAAAAGAGTTTAAATTAAAATAATTTAAGTATAAAGTAATAAAAATTGTACGAATTGAAATTTTATTTGAATGTATATAATAAAAACAGATGTAAAATATATAATTCACGAAGTTTTATAGTTAAAATATATTTGAATTACATGTATTTCAATTTTATGAAAACTATAACAGGGGCCGCTGGTTGGTAGTTCCTTCGACAGCCATGCCCCCGGGCCTGGGGGTAATTAAGTGATTCTTTGAAAGCAAAATTCTCGGCAGTCAATTCTTATCGAGTAGTGATATTGTTTGTATTTCAATCAAAAACACGATTTGGATCTGTAAGGTGGTTTGCAGGCGTGGAGTTTTCCTCGTTATTTCTCTAACTTTAGAAGTGTTCGTTAATCCTAGTTTTGAACGACCTTCCCGTTTGGCCCACGTACTCGGCTTCGCATGAACCGCAGCATAATAGATATGAGCCTGAGTGAGTATCCGTTTCCCTTTTATCTTTATTATTAATTAACAATTTCCCCATATTTGAATTATTATAGAATGTAATCGAACACTCATCTCTGTTAGCTATTTTACTAATTAAACTACTACAATCTCCATGATATGATAACTTTGCCCATTTATACTTAAATGATTTTAATTAAAACTCTTTTATTTCCATAATTATATAAAATCAAGATTTACAACCCCCGCTTGCACTTGTATATAACATAGAAATTTGTTTAATCTCCCGCCAGTCTGACGATGTCGGTCACGACGAAACCCGGTCTCTGATAAAAATGAAAAAGAAAAGTGGAATAAAACTATTTACGTATTTTTATTATTATAATGATCAAAATGCAATTCCATCAAGAAATATCCGTACAAAAAGTCAATCTATTATTTACATGAGACAACAAATCCCTCTCCAAGGAAAATCCATTCGTGAACTCTTGTCCAAAATATTATACGCTCTCGTTTTATTTCTTAAAACAATAATCGTAATTTTCTTGAAAGATTCTTTATGATATTTTGATTTTCATGTATTAAATTATATTCCAAAGCATAAACCCATTGCACCTATCACAGGTATACTTTTTTTTGTTAATTTAAAAAAAAGAGACAAGTTCACTTATTAGTAAGTAATTGGACAAAAATCATATCTGAAAGCGTCTATGTTTCGAGTGTCCTTGTTGCGAAATTTAAATAATCTTAACTCAAAAATAATGAAACGGTTTGAGAACATTTCCCGCATGGCGCCATTTTTTTAATACACCGGTTTCTATGTACTTAACTCGTGACGTGGAAATCGAACAATCATGATGTGTATATATATTATTTGGACACATTATGCTTATTATAATATAAACAATTGTGTTGACCGATATAAAGGTAGGTACCCACAGCGCCACAGCATGAAATGAACAAACAACAAACATTAGTTAGCGGCACCTAAACCAACAGCGCGGCGCGGCGGTTCCATCTCGCCCGTGTGCACGTTATTGACGCGTCATCTGACTCTTACAGTTGCCAACATTATTATCAGATATCGCGCTGGAAGTAGTCGCTACTCTGCTGAGGGAGGGGTCGGCTTAATCTCCTATCTATCCTAGCTGCCGGAGTGCCGGTAGATGGTAATTATTAGCCGCAAGCTGATAGTCATATCGTTTTGCTCGCAGCGGTGGGTCGTGCCTCCTCTGGGGTGGGGTTATCAGACCGTGTTTCACTCCATACAATATTACGCTGATGACTAGATGACTATTTCACTAAACGGGTTCTTATTATTCCCAGTGTGAAACGACTTTATCCTGTCTTCGTCAGATCACTCATCGCTGATTTTGCCATCTAACCATCTAACTGTTGACTCCTCACTCAACTTCTACGGAGTTCAGCCATCGCGTCCCCGTTCTTGGGCATCATCGTAGCGTCGTCTACGAATTCGGCGTTCTGGAAATCTTTCTGCTCTTTTATTTGTACATCCGTACTTCCTCGAATTTTCCGTTTCTTGACTTTTATAAAGCAAAAGAGCTAAAAGCTTTATAATTGTAGGTGAGATTTATCTGTTTGAGTTATTTCCTGTTTTTTATACTTCTTATACCGGTTGGTTTAATCAACAATGGTTACAGTCTAAGCTTCCATGTTCTTTTAGAAATATATACGTCAATCTTGATGACTCTCGGATAAAAGGGGGGAGAAGATCAAGTTTCTGTCTACAAACATTTAAACAAACTAAAAATATTGAAAGTTTGCATTTTAAAAATACCTCTATTTTTTCTAAAAAAATAGCTAAATGTTGAGCTTCCTGTAATTATAATGAAACTAGCAGACGACAGTCGACTATCAATCGGCGACTGTTACTCGTATAATTTAAAATCCAATAATCCGAATGATGAAAATTTGCGCAAATATTTCAAAGAATATAATAAACATCTATCTTGTATAATAAAACATACAAAAGAAAACTATTAAAAACATAAACTAGAATTGTCTGAAAATAATAGCAAGTATGTGTGGAATATTATAAATGGAATAATAATTTTTTGAAATATGCAAAAATAATTAAATAAAGACAACATTACAAGAAGATTCTTTATTGCATTCGAACGAACATCCGCAAATAATTGCAAATATATTTATAAATACTTTTCAAACGTCGGAAGACATTTTGCACAAGATATTTCATCAAAATCAAATATAACTGATACAAATTCGTACACTAATACTGAACGCGGTAAGACTCTTAATATATTTCAAAGCACCACAGAGAGTGAAAAAGAAGAAATTATCAACAGTGTGAAAGGAAGTTCATCTCCGGGTTTCGATGGCATCTCTGCTTACACATTAAAATACATTACCAATCAAATTTCGACACCGCTAAAACATAAAATACCCATATGTTTCAAAAGTGGTATATTCTCTTCCAATTATAAGAAAACTATTATCACTCCAATAGTTAAAGCAGAGAATCCCGATGAAATAACTAACTACCGTCCTATTTCAGTAACTTCAAACATAGCTAAAATATTTGAAAAAAATGTTTTAAAAAAGTTTAACTAAATTTATAAAAGGTAATAAATTGATTAACCATAACTTTGATTTTATGGAAAATAGAAGCACACAGGATGCTATTGCAAAATTATCCACATATATTCATAATTCATTGAACAAATCATTAATGTGTATTGGTATATTTACTGACATAAAAAAAGCATTTCATACAATAAACTTATATCATAATTAAAGGGTGTGGGAATGGATGGTTAGGCCATTGAATGGCTAGCAAGTTATCTATTCCGACGACCTCAAATGGTAAAAATAAAAAATACATATTATAGTCAAATTGAGACTTGCAATTTGACACACCAGATTTCCTTTAGCAGGGTGAGAGCAGCCGCTTCTATACAAAGAAAAATCATTTTTCCCTTATGTTACTGCATTGCATGCATTTGTACTATAACTTTTATATGTTATATGGACCCATTACTTAATAAATACCGTAGAAATATTATTTCAAAAGTTGTCTGCCTCGTGGTCTTAATGGTCGGCGCGTTTGCCTGCCATTCGAGAGATCTCGGGTTTGATTTCCGACATGGTTGACATAAAATATTTATTTAAAAAGATATTTTACACTAGAATATTTCATAGTTTGTTTGCCTTGGCAAAAAACTCTGTACGAGTGTTTTCGATTCCATGATAACCATCAGCTAAATATCCGAAACAATAAAATCGGGAGGAGATTAGTCCACCTTTGTATTGTAATGGTTTATTTATTTGTTTATACATACATTTTGTATTAGACAAAATGGCACACTTTGACAAATATGGCTTGTACTAAAAGCGGGCTAATATTTGGGCAAATGCCTATTCTAAGAAACCGATTTTTTGTGGCAAATATGGTTATCGAATATGTTTTCCCATAAATTAACAAATTTATTACTTCCAATGTCTGTCAACCAAATCGTAATTCTTTTTTTCAATGCTGTTGGTTTTTCAGATTTTCAAACACACGGTATCATATTATGTAGTTTAAGTCCGTTACATAGAAATGATTTTTAGAATACCGCTGTAAGTGTTATTGGAATCGCCAAATCGTTTCTTACTGTACTCCTGTTTGAGTGCGCATGACTCACAATCACCTGAGTGCTCCTATTTTTTTAATAGCGGGTATGACTTTTTTTGTAGATTTGTCTCAAATCAAGGACTTTTAGGGATTACAAAAAGCCTTTACCGGGATGAATGTACGGTTTTCGCAATATTATCCTTGATAAATAAAAAAAAAAATTTAAAAAGATTTATATATCTTAACCAAGAAAATCGAGAAAAATTGCGATTGTTTTCTTACCATTGTTGATGTTTTCTACTAATGCCCCCTATGTTACTTTTAATGCATCATCTGTGTCTTTACCTGATCTAAATCTAAATTGGTTGTCACTAAGTAAGTCTTTACTCTCTACATAATCGTCTATTTTTGAATGCCTTCTCCGATACTTTTCAATATGCACTTACCAACGATATCGGTCCGTAATTTTATGTATTCCGTTGATCACCTGATTTAAAGATTGGTTGCAATATTGAATGTTTAAGTTGTGTCGGAAAATTCCTGACTAAAAACTTAAATCGAAAATGTGCAACAGAGGTGTGCCAATGAAAAATTTCAATTGTTTTAGCATAAAAGTATTGACAGCATCAGAACCGTTAATAAGGGAATACGGTTGGTGCGTTCGCCTAACACGCTCGAGGTCCCGGATTCATCGTTACCGAACTGGCACGCGAGATCGGCAAGACCGATCGGCAGGACCGATCGGCGATCACCTTCCTTACATCTTACGGTGGTCCCGCCGCAGGTCACAGCCTTCCAATATGCATGTCCAAATTATGATGTGTCACTGCAGGTAATTAGTGACTAATAGCCAAATTAACTGAAAGTATAAAAACAATCTAGGATTTCTAAAGGGTTCATTTGTATTTCAGCATCGAAAGTGAGTTTATCCAAGAAAATGCTAATTACTGTAATCAGTGCGCTTATTAGTCACCGTGTTAAATGTTCTATATTTCTCAGAATTTGTCATTGATGTGTGTTTTTTTGTGATGGAAATTCAATTTGAAGATATGTTTGATTATTTTTATTTACTTTGAAGCGTAAGTGAATAGTAGTTTTTGAATAGTGTCCCTGCTACATAATGCACAAATTTTGTTTAAATTTTATTTTTGTTTCCATAAACTTTTAACTATTTTGCCCCGCTCTGCCCCCAACCTTATTTACTACATAATGTTCACAAGAACATTTAATTTATGATATATACATAATTGTCTGCACAACTCTGCTCCGGGGTTTAGTATGAGCCATACACTCCGTACATTGCACACGAATAAAAAATTAAGGGAAAATTACATACCTGACTTTTTTGTAATTTTTTTTTTGGATCTCTTTACAAGTGTTTATTTACGCGAATGCATTTGTTTGACATTTGGCTAGCTAAAAATGGAAGTAATGTGGAAAAAACGCCATACTTTACATGTGTTTGCCAAACAAATACCCGATTTCGAAAATATCGACACAAATAACTTGAAAAATCGTATTGATTACATTTACAAAAGAAATCCAAGTATTGGAGGCAATGTGCCGTTCAAAACCAAAAATGGTCGGTAAATATTCTGATTGGTTGAATGTGATAGAAGAATGCGACCTTTTGGGATCCACGCAGCGTACAGAAGGAGTCCAGGAGCAGCTACAAGAGATGCCGTTTTTAAATGATCGACACAGGAAGAATTTCGCGGACTGTAGAAAACGATCAAAATGTAGAAGGTAAGCAACTTTATCAAAGGTAGACGATTCTGCCGTAAATACTTTATTTAAGTACCTCGATCAATCTAATACATCTTTTCCATAAGTCAGTACTGACGAAGTAGTATCTCTCATTGTAGAAGCAAAGTTAACTAAACATCAGTATTTATTAATAAAACAATTTGTGCATTTCAAAAGAGCTGCTTATACTCTTCCATCTTACCAGAATGTATTAAATGCAAAAAATGGTGCTATACATCGGAGAAAATAATCACAGAATCGTCTGCCGAAATAGAATTACAATCTTGTTAGATCACACTACAAACCGTCTACTTGAATCTCAAAAGGAAGTTTCAGAAAGTATTAAGTCCTCTGATTTGTTATATAGTTACGGCTTTAATAAGGATCTGATAGACAGGTGTTGCCATTTGCTGCAATGTTTGTCATCAGGATATAATATAAATAAAGCTAAGTAAAGGGATTACACGTTACAAACTGCTCAACAACTAGTTCAGGGATATCCATGGTACTACTTGGCATCTTCTGTCCATATAACACCTATTCATAGGTCTGAGGTGATTGAGCATGCCTTATTGTCTATTGGAGAGTTATCTGAGAAAGCAGCGGAATCAGGCAACAAAAATATTAAGCTTTATGGGCGCGATAACACACGAAAAATGTCACGAACTTTATCTAATACCAATCTCTTACCAATCTTTGTCGGCCTCGTGGTGTAATAGTCAGCGCGTTAGCCTGCCATGCGAGAGGTCTCGGGTTCGATTCCCGACATGGTTGATATGAAATATTTATTTAAAGGGGTGCTTTCACACTAGAATATTTCATAGTCCTTTGACTGGTACCTGAAGCGTAAGGCTGATCATCTTACCTAGAATATTTCATAGTCCTTTGACTGGTACCTGAAGCGTAAGGCTGATCATCTTACCTTCATGAAGCAAAAATGATCAAGATACGCTGCGATTGGTGTACCAATACAGTGCCCTATGCACCATTAGGTGCGGAAAGGGAATGATGATGATGATGAATCTCTTACATAGATTTCTTCTTACTTCAGATCCCTTAATTTCGAGCCTTAGGAATTTGCCTCGTAAGAAGTCTATTCTGTCAAAAGAGGTATTAGAATTGTTTTGTGTTTATTTTTTTTAAATTGCAACTAAGTGCGGATGGGGAAATGATGATGATATTTCATATTCCTCGAACTGGCACAAGAAGTGTAAGGCTGATCGTCTCGCCCTCCACACAGTAGCCGGGCTCTTCAAGGACCTGGGTTCAGAGGGCGAGAACTATTCACAGGGACTGGCATAACACTGACCCCCACCTCTAAGATTAAGAATAAGACTGATCATCTTACCTTCGTGTAACAAAAATGATAAAAAAAAGGGAAATGATGATGACGATGTACTTCTATCGGAGCCTAATTAGGGCGAAACGGAGATGATAACCGAGTACTGAGTACTGAGTACTGAGTCCCGAGTACTGAGTACTATACCCACACGTCATGTAGGTATTACATACGATATGTGGTTTTCCCTGATCCCTGAACTCTTCGTAATAATTTAATTGATTTTATACGATCGTGAGTTGAAGATAAAAAAACACACATTTCGGAAGTAGATTTACTATTTTACAAAACTACGAAATAGAAAAAGTAGTTTTCTAGCATCTCTAGGTATGTTCCTATGAACTTGAACTCGTTTGAACTTATCTCTATTATGTATAGAATTTTGATGAAATCTATACACGTATTAAATATACTCACCATATCAGGTAAAACATACCTAATAAAATGTGTAGTTTTATTTTAATTCGATTTTAACGGCAGAAATATCTAGCGTAGATAAATATATATGTCAATGATATTATTTGAAGTGAATACCCACGATGGAGAGGCGACGCTTATTCTCGGTTCTTCTTATCTCGACCTAGAATATGATGCAATCTAAATATTACATAAAAGTCGTTCTATTATTACTTATTACATAGTGTGTGGCGCTGAATACACACTACAGGTGATAACGGTGACTTTTTACGACACCCACCCACCCACCTACATAATATAATATCCCCGCAGTGACGCGAGAGGTGCGAGCCGCGAGCCGCGAGCCACCCGGCCACCCGGCCACCCGGCCACCCGGCCACCCGGCCACCCCTGATCTGTGTCATAGAGCTATGAGAATTGAGGCGAACGAATACAACGGAACTTGCTGTTCCGGACATGCGATGCACCGCGGAGTTAAACATGAATTATTTTCATTTTTCCCCTTCCGCACCTCGTGGTGAATGGGGGACCGCATCGATTCGCCGATCGCGGTACATCTTGACCATTGTTGTTACATGAAGGTGTTCGCATTCTCAGAGGTGGGGGTCAGTGCTGTGCGAGCTCCTGACGTCACCGCGATCTGTGAATATCTATTGTGACGGGTCTCCGTGAATAGTTCCCGCCCTCCGATCCCGGGTCTGTGAAGAGCCCGGCTACCGTGTGGAAGGCGAGAGGCGTACGCGAAGGTAGGATGAACAGTCCTTCGCTTCGGGAGCCGATCCGGGGACGATGAAATATATTCATCGTGTCAGAAATCGAGCCTGAAACCTCTCGCATGGTCGGCAGGTTTACGGTTTTAAATACGGAGGTAACTCGTCATTTTAACGCAGCAATTTCAAAAAGGGGTATAATTTTACGATAAAACGTACTTTAAAAGTTTGTAAACGGTTTATCACTATTTTTCGCAGTCGGTAGTAGTCAGCCTATAATTTAAATTTAATTTATTTTTTACTCAAAATGTACATCGCTTTTAAGTTATCAATCCCGAAAACGGCGTATAGAAATGTATGCGCAAACTTAACTAAAAAGACTCGAAGTGGTGAAAAAACCTCCGAGTGGTCTGAACTTCCGAGCGTGCAACAGACGGAGATAGCTAGTAATGAATTGTCAAAATGATATCAGCGCAGTTGACACACAATAATCAGAATATCCGGGTCAAGCGCAGACCCAAGTTCAGGATCAAGAAGGTTCGGTTCCGCGCTCTTGTCGTCCGCGTTTAGTGCGCCGCGCCATTGAACCCGATCTCCGATCTCTCCGTCATTACAGCTCACGGCTCACGACACGGCACTCGTACATACTCAGTACCCACACGGCGCACAGTGAGGTGAATAACTTCGCACGATCCATAACATTGTATTATACTCGTATTTAGTGGAATATAGCATCGAAGATGGCAAAAAAAATGCTTTACAAGCTATTCGATCGAAACTATTATCTGCGTATATTTTGAGAAGAATATAGATTTGTTGATGTTCAGATTCCAAGTTTATTTGGACCTTTTTGAACGTGTTCCTTCACCAGCTCGTACAAATATGCAGTAGTAATTTATTGTATCGTGGGTATACTGGCGAAAAACGTTAAATCGAAAATAAGCGAATTTGACTTAATGATGCAGTTTTGTAAAGTTTTAACGCTTTACAAACTGGCAAAATACACTAAGTCATATTAAATTTCATATATCGTAGTTTTCAAAATAAATTTAAGGTTAAGTCGTATACCGGGTTTTTTATTCAGGCTAAAAGCTTTAAATAACTTAATATAAAATTAAGAAACGGAAAAATTAATTAAATGAGCACTTAACATCTTACTATATTTAAATAAGACATAAAAGAGTAAATTTGGAACAAAACTTAAATGCTTGATTTCTCAAAACAGGGATTTGAAAGTTAAAGCTTTTTACCAGTTTACCCACCATATAGTCTTTTGACACAAATAATAGTTTTTTTATAGCGAAACATAACTTTTTATCTACATAAATATACTTTTAATAAAATAATATAAATAAATAAAACAAAGTTAATAAAATACCTATTAAGTATTGAACATTACATCTACAACAAATTACTTGCAATTTAATTTGAAATTATTCCATTAATTTATTACGATATATTTGCAAAAAATTGTAAAACATGTAGGTTTGTCGGGTGGGGTGGAGACAGGAGAGTTAGCAGTGGAATATTGGAGATGTTTGATAGGAATTAAGAATATTAATCATTTATTGGCCATGGCATCCAACAAAAATATCGTTTAATTATCTTCCTCCTTAAGTTGACATTCGTGTATGCCTGAATCCTGGACATAAAGTCTAAAAACTGAGAACCGTTGTCACTTATATATGCCATTATGCAGGTTGAAAATACTTACTACGTAATTCGTATATATATTAAATTTATAAACTCATAAATTATATGATTATTTGTTTAAATGTAGTTATAAACATAATTTTATGTGTATGATATGGTGAAAAAAAATACAAATTGACATACTTATGAAAATTCATAAAATAATAGGTGATTCAAACTCAAGCAAAAGGCTTTGTGACAATCAAGGACGACTCATTTATATGAACTTGTTCCGACTCACTAGAAAATCCGTGTTTAGTCAGAACACATTGATTGAATAGCTAGCTATCCCAACGACATTTGCGTATAATATATAATAAATAATAACGTTTTAATAAGCAGCCGATATTTAATTGCGAGACTCGCGCATCGTGCATTGTGCATCGCGCATCGCGCATCGCGTATCGTGCGCTATGAAGGCGTGTGGTGTGGGGTGACATAATACGCTATCTGCGGAAACAGAGATAGCTATCTTTACCCAGATCCGCGGCGAGGCGACGATGGGGCAGGTGGCTGACGACAACTATCTCCGGCCTACGTCACCCGCTGGATGTACACACCGCGTACAGGTAGCACTGCCTACCCAGATACGGATAGACGCAATACTCGTATCTTCCTCGGCTGGAGTTAGATAGATGCTGTCCATTATTTCATGGTTAAATTTCTCGATATTTAGAAACCTTTCTTGCTCTCGAAAACATAGCGTGGTCTATGTATAAGAGAAGAAACAAGCGTTGTGCGAGTGGCTCTAATACCTACGCATACGATTACAAGTAGCGCATAATCCAACTCAATGGCCCATTTCAGACGGATTGTACTCATCCACACTAAAATTCAAAAACAAAATAAACAGTCAAATTCCTAGGGCAGACTCATTTTGACTTGTTCTATAGCAAACAATCGCACTGGCTATAATATATTATACGAGTAGTAACACCACGAAGCCCGCTAATCTCCACTAGATTTCCTTTCGCGGTTTTAGCTGAGAGCAGCCACTGTTACTGTGTCGTATGTCGTGTGTCGTGTGTCGTATGCATTTGTACTTTTACTTTCACGTGTTAAATAGGTCCATTACTCAATAAGTATCGTAGAAATTTATTTTTTTATTTTATTTATTTCGAATACAAACAGATGTACAGGTTAAATGAATATTTAAAAAAATATATATATATAAAATGTATACATAGTAGAGCCTGCCATCCAATTATATGTATTCACTAAATAATACTGTAATAAAGCGACGACGGCTTGAAGTTTAAACTATATAAATAATAAATATACTATATATTAAAATAAGATAAATATGGACAAAACAAGGAGATAGTGGAAAGGAAAAGAAGGAAATTGATAAGGAGTGGTAAAGGATGATTGAAGGAAAGTGAGAGTGGAAAATTGCATTTGATTTAATGATTAAACGAATTATGAATGAAGAGCATGAATCAAGCCTATTAATTCTCTTCTGTACATATTGGATGGAGTGTTAAATATATCAAGACTATTAAATTTTTTGTTAAATGTTTCACATATACGAGGGATTGTAGAATGTTTCCGATGATTAGTTTTAAATTTACGAATATAGAAAATATCAGACAGTCTAGTTGGCCAGGAGGGGACACGGTAAGCAAGTAGATTAATGAGTTCCGGGAATCGAATTTATTATTGACAATTTTATAATGCAGGATCTGATCAAACATATCTCTTCTATGTGCTAATGAATCGATGTTATAAAATTTTAATAAGGCTAAATAATTTGGAAAATACAAATGAAATTTGTATTCTAGTTTTTTCAGGAATTTTTTTTGAACACTCTCGATTCTATTAATATTTCATTTATAAACAGGAGACCAGATAGCAGTGCAATATTCAAGATGGGGGCGTACGTATGTTATGTAAAGCAATATAAACGAACCTAAGTTTTTAAAAGATTTACACAGCCGCATGATAAATCCAGGCATTTTGTATGCCTTGTTAATTAAATTTCCTATAAGACTATTGTAATTTAAGTTTGAGTCCAAAATAATTCCCAAGTCACGTATTTCGTTTACTTCTCTAATTGTATTTTCATTTATCATATAGTCATATTTTTTTATTTTTTATTACGAGTGAAAGATATTTTGTAACATTTAGACACATTGATATAAAGTTTGTTTTCAACACAGTAATTCGATAATGCATATAAATCTTGTTGTAATTTTGCACAATCATCTCTACACTTGACTTTAAGGTCATTTTTTTAATCGTCAGCATAACAAAGGTAATAGGCATTTTTGAAACATAATCATAATTGAATATCATAAATATAGGCATTAAATAAAAGTGGCCCAAGGTGTGATCCCTGTGGTACCCCAGACGGAATGGAGATGAAATCAGATTGATATCCTTCAATCATAAATGACTGAAGTCTATTATCTAAGTAACAGATAAACCATTTGTATAAGTCACCGTGTATTCCCAGATATTCTAATTTACGCATATACATATAAATAAACATATATGTTAGTCTGCTTTAGCACGGGTCTTCTCCTACTAGGCATTACTTTATAATATATATTTCAAAAAAATTATACAAAAAAATAAAAAAATCTATAAAACCTTCGGTGCTGTGTCTAAATTATTATTTTTGACTTAACATGCATCTTATGGCGGGTGTACACGCTGGCGCGCGTATGGGCAACGAAATCGCTAAACTGCCCGCACGTTGGCGAGTTGTTCGATAGCTGTCAGTACGAGCCAATGTGGGGACGTCAAAAGCGCACAAGAAATCAAGTGCGCCCTCTCTGATATTCGTAGCGTACTAAGAGCTGGGCCGACACGACGCGACGTGTGGACGAGTTCACCGCCGCACCGCGCCGTCAGCACCCATTGAGCTGTGTCGAAAAACAGACAAGGCGAATCGCGCGCCGACGCATGTGCCAGCGCGTGCGCCAGCTCCGCCAGCCCCGAATGGGGTATTCTCTACACTTTTGCCCGCGTGCAGAGCCCCGCATCTATATGTACGAGTACATATTTATGTTTGCACCGAAACATGAACAGGCGAACATTTGTCATTATTATGACGCATTTACTATGGCGTGTTCGGGGTGAACTTTTCCGATTCTCACTACTCCGTAACACCCAAAGTGCGAGTGTTTTCCCAAAGTTCCGAAACTTTGTGAATAGTTTCTCACTAAAACACTCGGCGTATGTTTGGTGAATTATTATTCTAGTCCGAAGTCTGGAGGGGTCTCGGGCTCGGACGGAGTCGGCTGTCCCGAGATATGCTGAGGCCGATAGAGAACATTACCGTTTCATAAAATCGTATCAATTGATAAATTTACATTAATAGTTACTCACGCGTAAGAGGTTCGAACAACTTGATTTCTATTTTCAATCATTAAGTTAATTACGTCCTACTCTGTCTATTTATAGATATGAATGCATGACACAAGCTTCGGCAATGAACTGCACTTTCGGCTGATGGTGGCGATTTTGTCTTACAGCAGTCGATAAGGCGAGTGGGGCCACGGAGTCAGCATTTTAGCAATATTTCACTACTATGGCGTTTTTAAACGTCAATTTGCTAACTCGAGATATTTACACAGGATACGGAAAAATCAAGCAAGTCAGCCGAACTCCAGCTCTCTTAAAATTGCGTTAATTTGATAAACCCCGTGCCAATTGTTCGAGACGTAATTCGAGGCAATTTATCGTCTGTCTGTTATATATTGTACAACAGAAAATACACGTTTCTGTTTGTTTTTCCGTCACGAAAACTCCTCCCCGAAAAAGTCGTTGGGACGCGAAATTTAAGCTTGTCATTTAACTTGCTGCTTCTGGGTCGAATTTGTTATTATTTACTTAAAATTTACTATGTTATTAACATAGGTATGTACTACTCAAACGTCGACAGACAATCTCTGTCACCAGATATGACGGCAGCCACAATTTTAAATCAGTTGAAACAATAAACTCGTGTAATTTATTTTTAAACAAACTGTATAAATAACAGGTAAATAGTAACTAAGAGAGGAAGGGATTGTAAGAATTTCATACATAGGGGAAGGTGGGGCATGATGGGGTAGTGGGGCAAGATGGGGCCCTGCGATAAAAGCCGAAATCTGCCGAGTAGCTCCAAGTACATTACGCCATTTGATGCTCTCCTTAGACCTCCCACCAATGATGCAATTGCAGCGGACATGTGTGCACGCTCCGATACGCAGCGATACTAAACGTGTTTTTCGCAAATTTTATGTTATTTTATCGAGTTTTGCTACTTGTGACAATTTAAGAAGCATATCGTGATTTTAACTGGCTGATGGTCGCTTTACAAGCTCAAAGTATTGTAATTTTTTTTTTTTATTTAAATCTTAAAATAGGGCACACATATCATACATATTGTTATGTGTGTTCTAATAATAACATTACAAATATATTTAATTTACAAATTGTTTATCACATATGTCTTGACCATTATTTTAAATTTTGATATGTTTTTTTCTTCATAAATATTTTTTTTCATTTCGTAATACTTTTTAATTGCTTTAAATAAAATTGAATTTTGTGACTTTGCCTTTTTCCTAAATGGAAGTCTAATTTTGTTCTTTTCTCTAGTATTGTGATTGTGTTCATGCTGGTTCCGATCAATTTTTTTCCAAAATTCTGTTTTTTTATTAGAGTTTATAATTTTATGAACAAATATCATTGTATTGTAAAATATTCTTTGTTTATATGTTAATAATTTCATTTCATTTACCATCGACTTTACCCTCGTATATCTGTTTTTTTTCAAAATGATTCTAAAGGCTTTATTTTGTAATACAGTTAGTTTATCTATGTTTTCTTTGTTTGATAAAAATAAAATGCTACTACAGTAGTTAACGTGTGGTTCAATAATTGCTTTGTAAATAGTTTTGCAGGAGTCCTTATCAATAAATCTTCTGATCCTTCCCAAAATTGATATTTACAGTAAGTTCATCAATTATTTCCAGAGAAATTGTATTTCGTAAACAAAAAGCGTTGTTTACAAGCATATTAAAAGGGGCAAGACAGGGTATCGGTACCCCATCTTACCTCATTGCTTGAACACAATGTAGTAACAGTTTTTATTTTCTTTGTGCAAGCAGAATATGGTCCGAAACTAGGTTTGAAAGATCAAGAGGGGGAGTCCGTCAAAGGAATGCATGAATCGAGATAAAGAAGACATTTTAGAAGGGAGAAAAGGATATAAACTAGCTGCAAAATTTTATTCAACTCCTCAAACTACTTTGGAGCGAAAGGTTATGTTGGCCAGGCAAAATAATAACAGGATAGATAAGGTGAAGGTTCTTTTGGGTCCTAAACATACAGTTTTTAATGAAAATGAAGTAGCCATCGAAACGATCAAGACTTAACTCTTCTTCCATAAATGATGAAGATGATACACAGTGCCTGTTTTGTAGAGGGTCATACGTTGGGTCAAATAAAGGCTGAATAGCGTGTCAAATGTGCCAGAGCTGGGCACACTGTTCATGCGCTGGAGTAGACAAAAAAAAATCAAGACACCATCCTTGTCTGTCCTAGTTGCGAACCGCAGTAGGCGGTACCCCATCTTTCCCCACCGGTGGAGCAAGACGGGATAATTACTAATGTTTTGAATTGATTTATTTCACTAGTTTTTTTATCTTATTTTTAGTTTTTTGTAACACGTTTGTTAGATCAAAGTTTATAAAAATAAACTTTTTTTAAAGGATTAAAAAAAAAACGTGTTTCATTGACGTATGGCGGCGTATTGGTGGCCTCCGTGGTGTAGTGGTCAAGACGCTTGACTCACACACGAAAGGTTCCGGGTTCGATTCCCGGTGAGAACACAAAAAATTAAGCCTGGGTGTTCTGTGATGTAATTCACCACTGTAATTGGGCCTCCTGGCCTGTTGTGGTGCAAAAATAAATAAAATAAAAATAAAGTATTACCTTAAGGGCCCCATCATGCCCCACCCTTCCCTATATGTATGGTATAGGTAGGTAAAGGTTACTCAATTCTAGGATATCCGGTTGCCTTACCGCAAACGAAACAATCTGAAGAACTAACAGAGAACAACCTCTGACGTCACACGTGGAGTTATTTCAGAAATACAAAGCTTTAAAAAATCATAGCGCTGACAATAACGATAATTTGAGAAAAAAAAAAAACATTTTTGGCTTATTTTGATAGTCTATTAACAAATAAAATAATACAAAAAGATACTGAACTTCCTCATTATGAGAAATAGTAAAAATTATAAACTGTTGTACTAAATTTACTACGACGCGGCACTAAAAAATCCGCTTTGCTAGGAACCGTCCGGGTCTTAGTAATCACTGCTAATTTTAATAATATTTTTCACAACAAAAATAAATAAAAACAAGTTTTTAAAAATGCAGTATATTATTCATAGGAATACTTTTTATATATTATTATTCTTAAAATTATTCCGTGTATCCGTCATGTACGGGTCCATTCCACACGTATTGCGCCAATTCACTCGGTCCGGTTAAATTACGATGGGTGGACAAAAAATTACTATTTTTCTTTGTGGATTAATTTATTTAGTTTCTTCTCGCGGGTGAAAATTTTGCCAAAAGAAGAATCGAGTGTAGATTAGTCGGCCTCGTGGTATACTGTTGCGTGTTTTGCCTGCCTATTGGTAAATGAAATAATTACAAAATAATTATCAATGAACCCACCCTATGTTATTTCGTAGACCGTCAATATGCAACTGATATTAATACACATACGTCGTTTTGAAAGAGCACGCTGTCATGTAAAAATTTGAGGTTATGTTACGCGCATAATCTGGGTATTGTTTATATTTAGATGTATACGATTAACATGTTGATATTACTTTGTGTTAGTTTGTTTATCACGTGAAAATATAGCAAACTGTGGTCATATGTAAACGTAAAAGGAATTTGGCTTTGTAATGCTGAAATTAGGGTACGTTTGCTATATAAAATGGGTTGATTTCTGTTCAAACATATTGAATTTGATCCTTCGTGAGATCACAATTATTTATCTAAATCTGCTGACATTCCGAAACTATGACATAATTTAATACTAACCAATCAACGTATCTATTATGTACGACTGAGGGATAAGTAGTATACATAATAGGTAGGCTCCGTGGTGTAGTTGTGTTGACTCACGAACGGGAGGTTCCAGGTTGGATTCTGGGAGACACACCCCATGTTCATTACAATACGTAGATTTGTCCTAACAGAAAAACAATAAATTGTTAGGCTCAAAGGGGTGAAATCTCACTGTGCTCGAGATTCTAATTAATCAACTGAGGCTCGAAGGGCCGATCAACTGAGGCCCGCGGAGCCTATAAAGCGAGGCCCAAAGGGCGAAATTTTCTAGCATGCTGTTGCTGCTGTTGCTACTGTTGCCTGCTAGTATAAATTATTTCCTACCTACGAGTATATACCTTAAGATATTTCTACCGTAAATTATCTCGTACTAATTAATTAAGTACCGAGTACATTTTTGTTCTTTATCTACCTATATACAATGCATATTGCGTTTTGTTTTAAATTGTGATTGATTTGCGGTTAGCGCGTTAAGTTCGAAACTAAAAAGTGACGGGACCTGAATCTCTATACACCCTCATCAATCATGGAAGACAGACGCGGACGCGGACGCAGGCGGAGTCGCCAGTCGCCAGTGGGCAGTGGGCAGTGGGAAGTGGAAAGTGGGTAGTGGGTAGTTTGGTCACTCTATAGTCCCCCCGGGTGTACAGCACACACGTGACAGAATCGCTGCTAAAGTAATCGTTAAGGTAATCGGTTATCGATCAACCCATACGATGGTAGGAACCGATTAATAGAATTATTTATTAATGTCTATTGATTTGAATTAACCGAATAGCTGAACTGTTCATTTTTTAAATTATATTTTTTAATTGTTTCAATGAATGGTGCGACATCAATTGTCTTCAACTAAACATTGACAAAAGTAAAATAATATCTTTCTCGCGATGAAAAAAACCTATACAATTCAACTGCAAACTAAAAAATACTTCCCTTTCAATGGTTTCGTCAATAAAGGATCTTGGCATTACTTTAGATAGTAAACTCTCATATCGTGAACACATTGATAATGTTGTAATGTTGTAAAACTCTTTATTGCTCACTAGTTCGACCCCATCTAGAATACGCTTCTCCTATTTGGTCTCCATTCTACAGGACTCATATTGACCATATCGAGTCTGTCCAACACCGTTTTCTAAGAAAAGTGGCATGGTTGCTCGGATTACAAAGAGGTAATTATTCCTATTTTGAAATAGAGCAATCTCTTAATCTGTCTTCATTGGAGAGACGTAGAACTGAGATGGACCTTATATGCATTTTCAAAATACTTAATGCTTTAAGTGATGTCCCATCTCTGTTGCAATCAATTTATTTCCATGTTCCCAACCGTGTCACCAGAAGTCAAAATCTGCTATTTATAAAATCTTCTAAGAGCAACTTTGGTTTTTATGCCCCATTGTCCAGAATGTGTAGATTAGTCAATTCATCACACGACTTGGAATTTTTTGGGATAGATCTTCCGGCTTTTCGTAGATCTCTTCGCGACTAAACAGTGTGGGATGAAGTTGGATTGGCATGGTTTAGCTCAAAGTTTTAGGTCTTTCGTTTTTTTGAATATATTGTATACTATTATTGTTTTGCCCTTGTTTGTCTTTGCTAAATAGTTTTATGTTCTTTTGTTCAGTTTCTTGCATTTATGTTTCTTCATGTAACTGTTGTAATTGGCTTAGGCCGTAAATATAATAAATAAATAAATAACAAATATAAAAAAATACAAAGAAAACCTGAACCTTGTTTGCAGTTCGAAAATAAATATCCCGAAGTCTGAGTGTTCTCAATCCCACATCTATTTGTATTTCATTGAGAAGGTTGGTTTCAAATTCGTTTTTCCGGGTTATTATGCCGTATGTAGTTCGGACTCTTTTTCCAACGTCTCGCACACAAACACGTCAACATCAACTTTGGTCGGAAAAAGAGTCCAAACTGCACACGGCATTCATTTCGCATCTGAGAGGCTGTGGAAATATGTGATGTTTAATTAGGTCGGCATCAACATTAAAGTTTAGTATTTTGTAAAAAACGACTAATTTTTTCGTCGGGGAACCGAAATAGAAATGGGTTAGTAGTTGCTCGTAATTCGAATCTTAAGTAACCGAGGGTGAAGTAAAAGAAATACGTTAATTTTGCTAGTTAAATATGTACATGGTAGCAATTTTTTATCTTGATAATGTACGCATGCCAGTCTGCAATTTAAAAAAAACCTTATTTTTCTCAGTATTATTTTATGTTTTCGTAAATTATGTTTAAATCTGATCTGTCATTACTTATATTAGTACCTACAGTTTGTTTGAGAACTACCACTGAACTAAATAAGTCTGAAAATAGGTTAAACCACACTGTGCAGTTTGTTCAGAATAAAATGCATAGCCTTCTGGATAATATTTGATACTTTTTTAAAAAGAAAGCATTCTATTTACGTTACTATTACTAAATATATAATTGGCCGTAGGTAGACGCTATCGGTTTCAAAACGAGCAGAAGTCTGTTCTGAGAAGTTTTATTCATATAAAATCGATATATATCTTCTCATTTTAAACGACTTTAAATAAAATGCTTGAATCCTAATTGAAAATAATTATTTTAATTAAACCCTGTTTGAAAGAAAGAGGGGTGGCTGATCTGGGGTTACTTCTGTGGATAATGTTTGGATAATTTATATAGCGCCATTTTTGTGAAAATCACATCAAGGGCCTTATGGTTCCGCCGGCGAAAAGATTTTAAAGATCGAGTAAAAAAAATATATATACTAATTTATTTTTATTTCATTATTGTTAAAATTTATTTTTTATAAGAGTGGAATGATACTGAGATGCTTTTTAAGGGTACGCTTTTTTTTTACATTATTTATTTATTTATTTGTTTGGAAAAAAAAAACAACCGTTTTTACAAATAATTCATATAGAAAATAAGGCTACATTGGCACTTTAATTATAAAAAGAGTCAATAATCATTTCTCACGGCTTTTTAAGTTATTAATCAAGTGTACACATTTAAATAACCCAGTAATAGAAAAAAAAATATTTAAAAGTTAAGAAATGTTAGTAATTTAGAAAAAGCAAATAAAATATGTAAATATAATAAATAATAATAAAAAAGTTTTACAAAAATATAATAATAAATAAAAATATAAATATAAATATGATAAATGAGTACATTTATAAAAATATTATTTTAATTTTAAAAAAAAATAATTTTAAAAAACAACTTATGTAATAATATTGAAGAAGATACAAAACATAAATATGAATATACCATTTTAATGACATACTCATATAATTATACGGGCTTTTTATCAACGCCTATAAGTATTATTTTATATTTATATAGGAAAGATGAAAATGTCTGCGTGACCGGAGAGAACGGTATTGTAATAATGACATGCTCCAGAGAAAAAAAATATTATTTCTTGAATTTGTTCTGGGTATCGGCAAATTGAATGTAGTTTGGAGTCTTGTCCTTTTGGGCAAAAGATATTCTAAAGAGCTTGTCGTGAACTTCTTAAAAATCATGTTGTGAATAATGGCAATCTATGATATTGTTCACAAGTTCAAATAAGAATAACCGATCTGCAATGGCAATGTCCAAAAAATACAAATTATATAACGGAAAACAATAAAATAATACAGAATCAAATAACAGGAGAAATAAAACAAAGAAAGACAAAGACAAGTGAATACATTAGACGGGCATTTTGGAATCCAGGTTAATTCTTAAAATATACAGTAAATTTATTGGGAATATTTTTTCAGTCTATTTGTAAAAAAACTCAATATAGAATAGAAGCATACTCCAACTGACTTCTCACAGTGTGTTATAAAGCAGTGTTATTTTTTTAATATTTTTGAAGTCGTTAGATATTCGCATTAAAAAACCAAGCATTTTATATGCCTCATTAATATGAATGACGAACACAAGCTTGGAATCTAATACTATTCCCAAGTCTCTTATGCCGTTCTTTCTAGGCACAATTTAATTCAGTAGAACATGCTGGAAATGCAATGTTTTATGTTTACGCGAGAAAGATATACACGTGCATTTTTTAAATATAAAGTGTATGATAACTAATGAGGCAATAATCTGAGAGGGGGTTCAAATCAGTCTGTAGGAGATTGCAGTCCTCGGTTGAATTTATTTTCATAAATATTTGGCATGAAAAAAGCATTCCTGAATGTCATTGAAAAATATGTTAAATAGAAGGGGCCCTAGAATTTATCCACGGGGTAAGCCAGAAGTGACAGAAAACCATTTGGATTTGTATCCAGCAATTACGACAGCTTGTGATTTTTTTTCAATGTAAGAACACATCCATCGATATAAATCACCACTTGTGCCAATTAGTTTCATTTTTTGTAGTAGAACGATATGGTCAACTTCATCGTAGGCTTTACTAAAATCCGTGTAGATTAAATCAACTTGGAATCGGTTGTCTGTATTTTCAATAAGATAATTAGTATAGTAAACTAAATTGGTCGCGGTAGATCTACCAGATATAAATCCATGCTGTGAATTACTAAGAGAAGATTTAAGTGCTTCAGGTGCTTGATCGTAAATTATCTTCTCAAACAGTTTTGAAAAAAAATATAATTTAGAAATCAGTCTATAATTTTGTACCTTAAAGCTAAAATGCTGGAAGTCACATTTAGTTAACTGTTCAGGAGAGTGGTTTGAAGTTCTAAAACTGTTTTTAAATGTATCTCTCGATTTATAGCCTTTTGATAAGAATATTTTTTTTAAAAACATTTAAAGCATGGACTTTCAAATAACTATAGGACTTCAATGTTTTTTGTCCTAACCGCCCGACCCGCGCCCTAATTCCTCCTCGAATTTTAGTATAAAAAGTAGTGTAGAATATTGAATGAAAAACAATGTATTAATAAAACTTTCTTAGCCAAAAACATTAAATTACGTGCTATTTATTAAAACATGAATTATCTATGAAAATAAAAGGTAAATATAAATTTAATGATATGATATTAATAGTAATAAAACCGTAATAGAAAGTAAACAGTGTGTGAAAAAGGCAAAGTAAAATAATTAAATTAACGGCCCTTGCTGCGTCAGAGGTAGTTTGTTATAAAAATTGTGGAATTTATTCGGTATCCACTGCTCTAATACCAGCAATTCGTTGAATTTTGTTGAAAGCGCGAATATTATTACCGCACTACTGGTGTTTTAGAACAATCTATTTCAGGAGTGGTATGCCGGAGGACTCCAATGTTTTTAGCATTAATAGAATCTGAATATATAAACAAAATCACATTCATAACTCAATTTTGCAAAAAATGTGACTTCCCGCCTTTCAGCTTTAAGGTACAGATATAATGACTTTATCTGTTGTTTTATGGCCTGATTTATAAATAGGAGAACTAAATGCAGTTTTTCATAGTTTCGGGACAATACCACTATAAGACTTATTAAAAAACAACGCGAGCGGACTTCCCAGTTTTTCCGCGCAGTTAATTATGAATATGGGTGGAATTAAATCAGGTCCAGCTGCTTTTGTGGAATCGAGATTCTTTATGTACTTTACGACTAACTCAGTATTTACTTCTATGTTATAATTATTAGTTGGAGAATCAGTTTACGTATCCGTTCGGTTACTTGATACAGCTAATGGCTTTTCATGAACTGTATTTATTAAAATACAGAAAACTATAATTGACCGATAATTTTGGTTTATTTGTAAATATTGTATTTTTGTGTTATAATGATTGTTGTTTTCTTTTAATAAGAAAAATAATAAAATGAAAAAAAGTTTTTTGCCGAAGGTCTCATCCGAATGGTCAGTTAGATATGAGAATCTCGCACTATAGCCGTGAGTTTGCCCACAGGACTGTACGCCCGCGGGCACGTGGCGGGAGCGTCGTGCGAGGTGACGGTGCCCGTGCGCGTGACGGCCGACGGCGCCTTCTTGTCGCGCACGCTGCGCGCCACGCACGGCGGCACGGGCGCGCGCACGCGCCGCAGCCTGCGGCCCGGCGACGTGCTCGGACCGGAAGACGCCCCCGACGTGCACTACAACATCACGGTGGGGGGACGAGCGCTCCGCCTCGACCTCAGGTGAGCGGATACACGCTCCTTCTTCCCTACTCCCTACTTCCTACTTCCTGCTCCGCATATCGTCGCTACCCTCTCCGCACATCGTCGAAGGTGATCCTGCGGACTTCCTGACTCGGGCCCTGGACCTCTAAATTTTATTTTGCTTTTTCTCATTTTTATGTTTTCATCTCCTAGAAATTGTTTCCGGCTATACGCCAAATAAATTAATCGTGTGTAGGGTAGATTCTAGTGTAATTTAATTTTGCACAGATGTAAAACAACAGCAGCGTTAAACCATTATACGTACATAGGTAAAAAAAAACTTTAATAAACTTCCGGAAAACTTAAAATCTATAAAAAATTATCAAACTTTTAAAACTAAAATTAAAAAACATTTAAGACTCACCCCTTCCTAGACTCCATACCAAAGAATGTTTATTTTTTATTTTTAATTTACCTTGTTTATTTTTAATTTTAATTTACTTT
Organism: Micrasema longulum; assembly: GCF_059751315.1. Classification (NCBI taxonomy): domain Eukaryota; kingdom Metazoa; phylum Arthropoda; class Insecta; order Trichoptera; family Brachycentridae; genus Micrasema; species Micrasema longulum. Next base: position 176,583 of record NW_028278060.1, on the reverse strand, counting down.
GTTTTAATTTACTTTGTTTATAAAAAAAAAGAAAATGTGAAACGAACTCCCTCTCTAAACACAAGTATCTACTTTATTAGAGAGGTAGAAACGTTATATATAAGATATTCTGTATATTTACCTATTTTGTATTTCAAAAATGTATTTTGTAAAAAAAAAATATTCAATAATAAAAAATAAAAAAATAGATTTAATATTTGTATTTGGAAGTTGAACTGGAAATGGTCAGCGTGTTTGTTTACCACACAACAAGTCTCGGGTTCGATTCCCGACACGGTTGATATGAAATATTTATTTAAAAGAGTGTTTTACACTAGAATATTTCATAGAAGGTGAATGATGACGATAATTTGGAACTACCCACAGGGCCTATGCCGTCTATACGCCATAAAGTGCGGAGATAATTATTTCTCTCTCTATCTCTCTCTCTTACCATGCTCGACTAGCTTAGCGGTCCTTCTTAGCGGTCTCCCATTTCGTTGTGTCCTGCGGTACCAGAGTCCTCGCGCATTTACATCTGACTTCACCAAATAAATCCCTACAGAGAAGCGATGCATTTTACTATACAGCCCAGCGTAACGAAGGCGGGTGGTTCGGTCGCAGCGCATTCCCTTCAAGGGAGAGCATCCAGCGACAAAGTTGTCCATACACTCCCCCTCCGGTACGGTGAGACCGCGGACTGAGGGTTTCGCTCTTGTTGCAGGCCAGAGTCGGAGTTCATATCGCCGCACTTGGTGGTGGAGCGGCACGGGGCGGGGACTCAATGGCGCGGCGGCCCCGAGGGGGCGGAGGCCTGCCACTTCCGGGGACAGGTGGCCGGCCAGCCCCGCTCCCACGTGGCGCTGTCCGCATGTCACGGCCTGGTGAGTACTTACCACTATCCTGACAATACTGACAGCATTAATAGTATAACTCTCGTCTCGCGTCTGTCTTCATCGAGCTACCGAGATGAAGACGGATTCCGCGTAGTCATTTTATTATTTATTCACATTATCTATTTACAATTAATTATTATTTAGGTAAGAAACCTGAATTACTCCCATCTAACTGATGAATCATAATAATTCATAAGTCAGCTGTTCATTATTAAACAAGAAAAATCAGTAGTAGACATTCACACAATACAAGATCGGATGGAATGAATTGTATACAAAAGTATTTATTTATTCATATTTTACTCTTGCGAGCTATAATCGATAATAAAAATAATGTGACCTCACTGGGGTTGGGGTTACCCGTGCCGAGGACATTTAACAATATATATATTTTAAATGTTTTTACATTTTAGAGTAAACAAAGAAGACTAACTTAATAAACAGAGATACTTAACAAAATATTCAGACTGTTTTAAAAACTAGGTATATATGTACATCTATACTATCTAAATTACAAAACGCACCATCAAAATAACAAAAACCTAACATAAGCTATACACTTGTGGAGCAGTTGTTTCAATATTGGTTTGGGCGAATGAGACAATCCATTTTACTTCTACCTAGCTCCAATGTCCATTTTTTTATAGCCTTTTAAAAAAATTCTCGTTACTAATTGTTTTAATAGATAGTGGAAGTAGGTTAAAGATTTTCATTGAATAATACTCAACATCCTTTTGTCCAAAAGTGGTATTAGTTTGTATTTCTTTAAGTTGTCTTTGTGTTGAGGATCTAGTGATCATATTATTTGTTTGTGATGTATTGTAGGGGTTATGTCTTTCATTTGAGTAAGAGTAGTTTTTTAATCTGTAAGTGAGTATTGTTTTAGCAGTTAATTGTTTTACACTACATACCTTAAATGATAAACCACGGGAGTCACATCGAAGGAAATCTTCAGGAAACAAGATGTTGTGATTGCACGATTTCTAAAACACCTTAACTTTAGAATCAAATTAGATCATTTCAATTAATTTATGTATTTTTTGTAAATACTTTGTATACTACGGCGATGGTAAACGTGAAAGTGTATTTTTGTATTTGCATGTTAGTGTAGTGAGTGTCCTAAAGTCAGTACGTGGTTAAATACAAATGTTTACTAACATTAATCAAAATGTTTGGCCACGAAATTAATGCTTTGAACATAAATAATAGATAATTTCAACCTATAAAGAACTTTCAATCTAAAATAATAATTTTTTAAATAATTAAAAATAATAGTACATATTCAAATTTCATATGTTGGACTACTGATGTCTTTAACTTTAAAGCAAAGTGGACCCTAGACTTTTATTTTAACTTAAAAAATCATTTTTATGACGAAAGTGGACTTAAATGTTTTATTATATTTATTCACGAAAAATAGGTTCCTGCGATATTTTCTGCAATGTTAACTTCAAAACGGCAAAAAGAGAACTCCCGTGTTTTATCCTCTAAGGTACAGATAAGGTTTCTTTGTATTTAGATTATTTATTACATCTCAAAGTTTAAGGTTTGCAAGCAAAAGATTTAAAGCGAAGTTTTTAGTAATACTCCTATGTATAATGTAGTTCAGGTGTCGTATCTTAACTTTTTAAGTTTTGCTATCATAAAACAAGCATTTTTTGAATGCGTATTTAAAAAAAATATATATATATATTTTGATTAATTTAATATTGTATTAAGAAACATAGTGCAAAAAACGATTTTTTAAAAATAATTTCACAAAAATTTTCAATTTTAGCTAAATTTGCCTATGGTTGCATATTATACTTTTTATATTAAATAATCAGTGTACTTTAAGAATCATTTTTACTGGCAATTTGTACCGTGTCAAAGATATATTTTGATAACAGTGACCGTGAAAACTTACGCATCTATTTAAATAGTAATGTCTTTTCGTGGTTGCGTCCGCGGTAAGTATAAAAATATCTACCTTAAACATTTTCTCATATGTGATATTGAAATTGTAGTATCATGATATTTATTTTTTTATTTGTAAAAACAACAGAAAATTCATAAACAATTCGAATTATAATATAATGTATGAGTCCAATTGAAGTTTTTCACGACTAGGTATATAATGCTTTTTGTAGACATACTAATGAACAGATAAAAAATATGTACGAGTACATAAAAATATTTAAATCATATCATTCGAGAGTGTTAAATTAAATAATCATGATTTCGTTCCCAAACCGTTTAGTAAACCAATGAAGTCAAAATATTTGACTGGTAAAGCTAACTAGAAACTCTTTGAAGAATCTTTAGCAGACAATTCTAGAGTTTTATCGATTGATTATGCTAATACCAACTCTCTTACTATCGCAAAAAATATAGAAGATTTAGTGATCGAAGTGGCAAATATTGTCATTCCTAAATCTAATTCTAGGTCTTCGCACAAATATTCACCCCCTTGATAGGACAAGGAATGCACGGAAAGCGTTAAAACCAGAGCAAAAATTGTAAAAAGGTACCAAAGAAATATAAATTTTGTCAACTTTTTGGAGGTTCGTAAAGTACAGGCCCAGACTAAGAAATTACTTAGAAAAAAAAAGAGAATGCTGGGACAACTATTTTAACTCTCTGTCACCTAAAACATCTCTTACGGATGTCTGGGATTCGATTCGAAGATTTAGAGGTTCATATTCACCGAGAGTAAACTCTTCCAAATGCACAACTTGGATAGATGATTTTGTTGGGAAGCTAGCACCATCTTACGTACCGATTATAATTGAACTCTCAAAAGACCCTCCAGTAATTCAGTGTTTAAACTGTCTCTCTGCACCATTTTCACTGAATGAATTAACGACTGCAATTCATTCTGCTGGAGAATCATCTCCAGGTCATGACTCAATTCTATATTTATTTTCAAGCACTTTCCGAAGCCATTTCTTCTTCCAATCCTTTTCATGTACAATTTAATTTTAAAATCTTGTACCACACCCGATTCCTGGAAAAGACAAATCGTAGTCCCAATACCCAAACCTGGTAAGGATTTATCCCTTAGATCTTCATACAGACCCATTGCTTTATCCTGTTGTTTCCTTAAAATTCTCGAACGAATGATCAAGACGAGGCTTGAATGGTTTGTGGAGAGGAATAATCTTCTGCCACACTGGCAATTTGGCTTCCATAAAAATAAATCTTGCATCGACAATCTTAGTGTATTGGTTACTGATATTCATCTTTCACGATTCAGTAAATCTGATATGATTGCCTGTTTTCTGGACGCAAGTAGTGCATACGATAATGTCCTTCTTTCCTTATTGTTGGAGATAATTAATAATCTCGGAATTCCAGTTAAAGTTGGCTGTCGGATATTCAATATCATGTGCAATAGAGTTATAAACATAGACACTCCAAACGGTTCTATAGTTAGAACTGTATACAAGGGCTTACCGCAAGTATCAGTACTAAGTCCGTTATTGTTCAATATCTACACGCAGGATCTTCAATCGCATATTCCACCTCAGTTCTCCATTTCACAAGATGCGGATGAATTTGTAATTTACACATCTGATAAATCTTTAAATCGAGCTTCTGACGTATTGAAAGGCGCATTGATATCTATTGGCATATGGTTTAAGGGAAGTAACTTGGAACTGGCTCCGTCTAAAAGTCAAATCGTAGTTTTTTCTAGAAAGCACACTATTCCAAATATTAGCATCGAACTGAATGGTGTTCAAGTTCCCATTAAAGATGATGTTAAATTCTTAGGCGTTTCATTAAATCATAAGCTATCATGGAATAAACACGTTGAAAATATCGTGGCTAAGTGCGAAAAAAACATAAACCTCCTAAGAGTTGTTTCAAAAGTCTGTTCCCATCCAGCAACAATGGGGATGCTTTACTGTGCTCTTATCCGAAGCCATATAGACTATGCATGTTTTGTTACTGACCCTCTTCCTAAATGAAATTGAAATTAGATAGAATACAATCCAAAAGTCTTCGACTAATTTTGGGGGATATGAAATCCTCTCCTGTAGTCTCTCTGCGGGCAGAGTGTGTTAATATGCCCTATTATTTGAGGAAACAACTGTTGTCTCACAAATTCATCCTTAATAAGACAAATGAAATTAATCACCCAATTTTTTTCTAAGCTTCAGCTTCTTTATACCTTTTTTCAATCTTCAACTAAAAATACAAATACTCCCCCGACTCTCTGTAAATCCTGGCATTTCATTATTAATTCCCTTTCATGCCCTCTTGACTTAACTTTACCCATATTCAATATTCCATTCAAAGCGGCTATTTACAAACCCGATGTATTGCTATCCATTGGAATAGATAAGTCTCTTTCTTCTCTAAATATCTCTAATTTTAACCGTTTGTTTTCCCAAATATTCGAAGAACGTTGGCCCAATAACATTGCGGTATTTACCGATGGCTCTAAAAGTGTTAAAGCATTATGGTGCGGCTTTCTGCATCCCTTCTCCTATTCTCTTAGGATAGACGGACAGTTTCAATTACCACCGGAGGCATCGATATGCACAGCAGAATGTGTGGCACTAAGAGAGGCCCTGAGAGTGATTATCCAAAAGCATTTATTACCAACGATAATTTTTACTGATTCTCTCAATGTTGCAAATAGCTTAACATCAAATCATAACCACTCTGCCGTTATAAAAAAACATATTCTTTGTGATATCAAAAATATGTTATACATGGCTTTCATTAAAAAAATTATAGTTTCAATTGCTTGGATCCCATCCCATATAGGAATCAATGGAAATGAGTTGGTGGACACAATGGCCAATGAGGCCCGTGACTGTGGTGTTACCCCTTGTTTATTCTCTCTGCTCATATCCGATTACGTTAATCAATTACGTAAGTCAAATCCATCCAGCCAGTAGTCTCAAAAATATCCTGGTTCCGTAACCTCAAAGTATCTAAATGAAGTGTTTCCCTTATATGTAGATTGAGAATTGGCCATACGGTGTTGGCATCACACCTCGAAAGAATTCAAGTAGTGACCTCTGCTTTATGTGAATGTGAAGAGGAAGAGGAGACCGCAGATCGCGTTCTATTTAACTGCAGATTGTTACCTAATGACGAATTTTCGTTGGACATTTTCTTACTGGGTCTATCTTTTCCACTTAATATTCAACATCTTCTTTCCTCGAACTGTCCTATGGTCAATAGTGTGATAGTCAAATATTTAAGGAAATACAAAAAAATAAGTCGCGAAGTATATATTCTTACAAAATAAATTATTTACGTAATTAAATTTATGTGAGTTAAAATTAAATAAATTACTCATTATTATTTTATTGTTCAGCCCTGTTTTATAAGTTGTTTATGTGTGATCCGCTCGTTAAATGTTGTCAAATCTTTCGTTAATTTGCAACAATTTTGCAACCTTGCAACAAAAACATTGTTAAGTTAAGGCATGTATCACTCAAATTTGGGTGCTTTGCCGAGAAAGGAAAAAAAATATAAAAAAATGATTGCTATTTAATTTAAATGCGACAACTTAAATAAAGTTTAATGTTTGAGTAAAAAGATGTGTATCGGACACCATTTGTGAATTTTGTAATATTTACATTTTTCACAATTTATATTTTACATTTTACATATTTAATATTTTTTTAACTAAGCAAGTCCGACGCACTCAAATTCTAAATGTGTATTTATATCTAGTATATTTATATTGATTTTTCCCTATAAAAACACGACACAATACTGTCTTTAGTATGGGTATCAAACCGGCAGAAAAACAGAAAACAGATTTATCTCTGTTTAGAAATCTGAAGAAAATGGAATTTGGAAGAATTAAAATGGAAATGATATTTCCAAAATGGACCTATTTATTTATTTTATTGTGAAACAATTATTACAGATAACTAACTGGACATAATACGTACATACATGGTACATAATTAGTATGAAATATTTTTGTTCTTCGGTATTCTTATTTTGGTATAATTCATACTTTGTAAAAAAGTCTATAATTATATAACTATAAACGGCTTATTGTTTGTTTGTTGTTATATAATTTTTACATCATGTATTTACATTTTACATTTTACATTTATAGTGCTGTGGTTTTCTCGAAATAATAAAAGAAAATACTAATAAAATGTTAATAAAATAGACGAGGGGTCTCCAAACTTTCCAGCCTTAGGGCCACACTGATCACTCCTGTGAGTTCCGTTTTAATTTTCCTGCCAAACCCATAATTTCTAGACTATAGCTAGACTTCAAGGAAAAGAATCTGCGCAGACGCATGCCTCTTGCCACGCGCAGAAAGGGCGGGGCTTACTTAGTGGTCCGCCAGCATTCGCAGCCGGTAGTCCCGTGCCGCGATGTTTAAAGAACACCAGATCATCAATCGGAATGGGTCGATATTGCCGCTGGAGTACCTCAAGGTGGAGTTTTATCACCATTACTATTTTCCCTGTTTATTAATCAGATTGCAGATTGTCTCAATTGTTCATATCATCTCTATGCAGATGATTTACAATTATATCTTCATTGCAGACCTGAAAACACCAGCGAAGCAATAGAATCGATGTCTAATACACTAAATTGCGTGTCAACATGGACAAAAGAGTATGGTTTACTAATAAACCCGTCTAAAACACAAATTAAATTTGCAGGTAGTCAAAGATTGCTTAGTACGCTAGACATACCTTCACTTAATCCTCTTATTGTCAATGGTACCAATATTCAGTACAGGAAATCCGTAAAAAATCTAGGAGTACTAATGGATGAACATCTCTGCTGGCGAGCTCATACTAATGAATTAAGCCGCAAAATATTTTTCAGTCACTCACTTAGAAGGTTGCAAAAATTCTTACCCATTAGTACTAAATGCACTCTTGTACAAGCATTACTACTACCCATTCTAGATTACGCTGATGTTTCCATGACTGATTTAAGCTGTGAGCAACTCGATAAACTTGAACGACTTCAGAATACATGCATAAGGTACATTTTTGGTCTTAGGAAATATGACCACATTTCTGATTATCGTAGGCAACTGAAATGGCTCAAAATTAGACAGCGGAGAGACTATCACTCCCTCTCACTTCTGTTCAATGTACTTGATAGTCCTAACGCTCCTATATACCTGTGTGAAAAATTTCAACGCTTATCAGTTCATGGTTTACCTCTTCGTTCTCATTTTCAAGGCACTCTCTTAATACCCATACACAATTCCTCTTTCTTCTCTAACTCATATAGTGTCCATGCGGCTCGACTGTGGAATCATCTCTCATCCACCATCAAAGATGTTACTACATTATCTCTGTTTAAATCACGTCTGAAGAAACATCTCCTTTCTCTTCCTTAATCTCTCCTCCTTTCCTTTTTCCTCTTTCCGCTTTTTCCTTTTTCCCATTGAGTAATAGTTTTGATTTAAGGTAATTTATAAACAAATACATTTATTTCTATTTTTATATATTTTTAACTTTTCTTTTTCTTTTTTTTTCTATTGAATATGTTCTGTAACTTGAATTATAGAAACAAAACTTTTATTTTATTGGTTGGTTGGAAGAAATTGCCATTTGGCAATAAGCCCGCCAATGTACAAATAACATTATGTACAAAAAGTTAAATAAATAAATAAAAAATAAAGAAAGCTTTACACCATGTTTTTTGTTCGATCGAAATCGACCACATCTCGTTCCGGTCATTCTGGAAGGCCATTACGCGGGCAAGCGAGGGAAATAGTTTTTAATATTACTGAACATTAAAGTTTCTTAAAATTAAATATAAATTAGATGTTGCACAATCTGCAAGCAGTATGCAAAGAATATTACATGAAGGAAAATGTCGAAAACTACGTACAGGACGTGCATTATTTTCAACTGTAAAAGGGAAGCGTGCTCCACATTAGAAGAAAATTATTGTGGACGATTTATGTAAAGGAGCAATACGACGAAACGTCGAAAAATATTTCGACAGCAAAAAACTCCAGTCGGGCCTTGAAGAGTGCGATATTTTAGATAGCGGCAGAGAGTACTTAAGGAAACTACTTATAAAACTCGGTTTTCATTGGAAAAAGTGTCAGTCGCAAATTACTAATAGAAAGATTGGAGATAGTTTCTAGGAGAGATCAGTTTTTGGGATCTCTGTCAAAATATAGAAAAGAAGGGCGGCCTATTATATACGCAGATGAAACGTATGTCCGCATCATCGTGTTAGCAATCGAACAACGAAAAGGAAAAACTGCAACCGATCGGAAAATGTTCTCGATTAATAACCGTGAACGCACGGGGAGAATTCGAATTTGTACCAGGAGCCATGTTAATATTCAAATCGAAACAAAAAAGTGGCGAGTATCATGACGATGGGAATGTTTTTAATTTTAGCAAGTAGATAAACGAGAAAATGTTACCAAACATACCACCAAGATGTGTCATTATAATGGATAATGCCAGCTACCACTCCATACAAATCAAAAAGAAAACATCAACTGTAAATTTAAAACAACAAATCAATTACTGGCTTACCATCAGTAATATATGTAGGTACCGTATGAAGAAAATATTAAAAAAAACTGATTTGCTCTTACTAGTAAAAGCTGTACTTGTAGAAAAACTGTGTAAAATAGATCACATTTTAAAATCACAAAGTCATGATGTTTTACGATTTCCACCTTATAATGCAGATTTAAATCCCATAGAGCTGTTTTGGGGTGATATTAAAGGTAGAATCGATCAACACAGCTTTTGGCTGAAAAACATAAAAAACTTCAAGTTTTATTTGAGAATTATACTCCAGAGAAATGGAAAAAACACTTGAAAACTATTTAAGACGCTAATAAAAGTAGCTATCTAAGAATGGATTTATCTAGAATAATTTAATTATAAACATTGTCCTCGGGTCAGATGACAGTAGTGAAAATTCAGGCAGTGATTTGAATACGCTATCCGAGTAATGGCTAATTATTTTTTCTTAGATTTAATGTATATTCTCTTGTTCTGACTTAGTGCATACAATATAATAATCGTAATTAACTATGTTATTTTTGTGCCATGCTAAATATTTTTGTTTATCTTTTTTTTATTTACGTGTTATCACTTTGTGAGTGTTTTCATTTGACCTTTTCCCTTTGTTTCCATTTGAATTTTATTAGTTTGATTTTTACACTTTTTGAGTGCCTATTCGTAAATTGTTAGTCATCTTCTTTGTATGTATATTTTATCGTTTCCTTTTCTGCGCACACTAAAAATACATACAGTGCCGTTTATTTTAAATAATAAAAAAGGTCATATGAAACTTGTTTTGTTACTATCAAAAACAATAAAAACTAAAATTTCTGTCAATGTTCACACGTCACAAACACGTTATTTATTAAATAGATAAATATTGAAATGCGAAATCAATGTATGACAGGGTTACAAATGATGAAATCAGGCGAGAGTGTAAATCTGAGTCAACTATAATTGATAAGATTAAGAAATGGTCTCTGAGATAGTTTGGTCACGTAGAACGAATGAACGACAAAAGGATGGTAAAACAAGTATATATGGCGAAAATGAACGGTAACGTGAGACGAGGGCGACCAAGGAAGACGTGGCATGATCAGATAAACCAAAATCTTAAGTCTGGTCATGTCAAAAGTAGACAGAACCGAAGAGCATGTATGAAAAGATGTATGAATGTGGAAGAAGCTAGGAATGTATGCCAGGATAGACGTGTGTGGCGGTCCATTCTCTCTGCCTACCCCTACTGGGAAATGGCGTGATGGGAGTAGTAGTAGTATAAATATTTATTTAAAAGGGTGTCTCTCTCATCACCGGACTGGTGGAATACACATGCGTCCTAAATCGTTTCGTAAAGCGCTGTCTTTCTCTTCACAGGACTGGTGCGAAGGAACGCGCTGTCAAATCATTTTATATTATTTTTTGCACATAATGCCTATAATCTGGGTATTGTTTAAATTTATTTTCAGAATAATCTGACAGTTGGATATACTATACGATGAATGTATTGAAGTTTATATTACTTTATGTTAGTTTGTTTATGACGAGAAAATATAAGTGAACTGTGGTTATATTTAAACATAAAAAGAAATGGACTTTGCAATGCTCAAATTAAACAAATAAATAGTAAAAATTGTAAATTTATTTCAACAGAGAGGGAAAAATTTTCTGTGAAAGGAATATGGAAGTCTAGGCATTTACAGGATTTATGACCTGTCATTGGCTGGTTTAAGTGGCCACTTTACACACTGTATAACATTCACCATTCTGCCCATGTTTAAACATCCACATTTCCTAAACTCTTCCATCTGTTGACTTTTGTGAAGTAAAAGAGCTGAAACCTTTATCACGTGGGTGAGATTCATCCGGCTGAACCAAATCACCTACTAGGCAACGCCTGAAAACAATTTTCCAATTTTTATACTTCTTCTTTTACCAGGTAGTAATTCAACAATGTTTGGTTGAACAACTCCCTAGGGAGGAAATCCAGCCAGTCTGCAAGCATTTGGACATAATCAAACATTGTTGTATTAGTAAAAATTATGTTTGTATGTTAGTATTTTCATTATTTGTTCCATATAGGTTAATAAAATAGAAACTATGAAATTATGAAGAAAATCGACATAATTCAATACTAATAGGGTATTATCACCCGGGAGGAATATCAGATTTAACATGTTGCACATATAAAGGATTTCTCAAAGACTCTTTTAGTGTTTATAAAAGCTAAAATAATCCATAATTTTATTCATAAATTTCGTTTACTATACACGTTTACTTACAGTACACCACGAATCGTGCATTTGTTTGAAATGTTGGTAGTACCGAATAGAAATTCAAACGACGCGTATTGTTGTCAATGATTTTTTCCCCTTCTCTAGGCCAACCTTGAAATAAATGGCGACCGTAAAATAAGGCGAACACTATTAAATATGGCCAGTATTAATTTCCCAAGTATGTTTCACGTATTTATAAGAAACATTTAAACAGATACAATAATTGCTTTTCTGGAATAAAGAAATGGATTCTAAGTCATTCGGTAAAATAAATGTTTTTAAAGCTGTGAAAGATAAGTTTTCATCAAATAAAAAAAAACACAACAACCTCTCATTCTGTTTCGATAATAATGTCAGCCAATAAACTAATTCTTATACACAATAAAACATTTATTAATTGATAATTTTATTCAATCGGAAAACAAAGTACATATATTATGTTATCTTTATCAATTATTTGAAATATTTCATTGGTACATTTTTTTAAATCCCCATAATATTTTTCAATTTTAAAGTTGATTTATATTTCAATTATTATTTTTGAGTTCATATTAAAATTCCATTTTTTGGTTTACAATAATTAGAAAAATAATTTTTCTTTTATCTGAAATTAAAGTATATTATTTTTATTTACTTTATTTCATGATATTCGACTTAAACGCTTATTTATTACACGCCTTTTCATAATTTCCTGATACCTGAGTGTTTTTTTTGTAAGTAATTTACTATTGGAGAATGGATAATATAATTCAGAAAGAAGTGAGAAGTTATATTTATAATTATTTTTTGTATAGCACTGACTGAAAACACCGTTTTTTTATAATTGATATGTTATACTAAAAATATTTACGGATTAAAAATAAAATAAACAAATTATTGTAAGACGCACTCCTCATTTTATACACAAGAATTGTTTTTTTTACGTAAAGCGAAACGTTAATGTAAATATATGTATTGAATTTATAAAATAAATGTATATAGTAGTAATGTTACATACGTTGTATACTTATATTTTTTTATCTAAATGAAGTAAAAAATAAAATAAAATGTTCAAAACAAACGCATAAAATCATGATGTATCAAAGCGACCGCTCCGAAGTGTTAACTTTGATCACCAAGTTTTTATTATTTTCTCGCTCACACGTTTAAAGTTCAAAACTGATCAAAGTCACCCCATTCCACTTACTCTACTCGAGTCATAAATTTTTACGTAAAAATTATCTCGGCATTCGATGACGTCAAACTTAGTGACGTCATGAGTTGTCTGTTTTTATTTACATCCAAATGACTAGACTTTGATCCTTTATATCTCCCTTATTTCTTAACGGATTTTAATAAAAATAGTACCGATTGTTTTGTGATTTTTTAAGTTAATTTTTTAGCTAATAAAAAAAATCCGTGATAATTGCCCATTAATCAACGTATCTTTTATGTACGACCGAGGCATAAGAAGTATTCATAATAAAACATATAGGCGTAACATATATAACACAATAGGTGGCCTTCGTAGTGTAGTTGTTAAGACGCTTGACTAACAAACGGAAGGTTCCGGGTTCGATTTCCGGTGAGAATGTGATTTTTCTCAAGCCTGAATATTCTGTGCTACAATTCACCACTGTGATTGGGCCTTTTGGCCAGGGGCGAATGCTCTTTATAATCGATTACATGCAGCTTACCATATTTCTTTGACAATTAATGTTTTATAATACTGTAGTATTATTAGGAAAAAACACATCACCAAAAAAATATATTACTTTTCTTGGGTAAGTAAATTTATATAATATTCCTTTATTTCATACAGCGACCAGTTGCGCCTCTCTTGGCCAAAATTATTACTACTGGATTACACGAGATTACTCTGCTCACTTTAAAATCACTAATTCAAATACGTCTTTAACCTAAAACTTTAGAATCTCGTTCGAAAAATTACACTTGCGATTACAGTAAAATCTTACAGCTTTCATTAATGCAATTAAGTCTTTCAATACTTTTTCATAAGGGCTAGTATTCTTTAAAATACATCAATTTGACTTACGACAGTCTAGGGGAGGTGACAATATACGCACTCGTTATGTGTGAGAAAGAGATAACGAATATATTTTGTTTGTCTTAACACAGAAGTTACAATAATAAGTAAGTAATTGATCTTACTTATGTTTCGGTGGTTTGAAAGTAAATTTGCTTTAAATTAAATAAATATTTTGATATTTTAATCGAAACGAATTGATATATTAATCCATAATATAGTATAAATCCTTTAGTGGGTTTTAAAAAACAAAGATTCGCCAATTGTTTTTGAATTGTAATTCGTTTTTGTGCATACGATGACAGTTGAATATTGTAGGTTATTCTTCAGTATCCATTTAAACTTTAAAAATTAAGTTAGAGTTATGATAAAAACGTTACTAGTGTATAGTGTTAAGAATAAATATATATGAAGAATTATAATATGTATAACTTATGTCGTTTTGTGAATAATAATGTGATATAAAAGTCGATGAAACAATGATTCTTAAAACGTAATTTATGTTTTGTTTGGTGAACTATCGAACTCGGTAAGGAATACTTTTAAATTATTTAATTATTATCATTAATTAAGAAATAGTGTTTTATTTCAAGACACGTTATAATAGTTTGACTTAACCAAAGATGCACCGGTATGCTAATGAATTATCCAGTTTATTAATTACTTTTTCGACGCTTATCCCAAAACGCGAAATAGCTCCGCGGATGGGTCGTGGCTTTCTAATGACGCAGGCAGGGGTTCGAGTCCATAGGAGTTCCATTTTTTTTTTTTGCAAATATGTTTTTTTAAATTGTATTTTTAAATCAAATGTTTGTGCTACATTAGAAAATATTTTTACTGAAACTATTAGCCGCTGGAGCCATTTGTTAGGAATTATTTATTAAATATAAAATAGACTTGTTTTTTATATGCCATACTACCGCTATGGACATTTTATCAGAGTTTTCATAGCTTACTAATTTAAAAACTCACCGCTCGCCACTGCTTTTGGCCTGTTGTGGTGTAATTATAAAAAAAAAACAGACTGGCAGAAAAATTAGCTTTCTGAGAAAACAGAAAAAAGTGAGTATTTGGTTTATTCATTTATGAGTAGATTACCTATTTTAGGGATGAACAAACAGTAAAAAAATGGTTTGGAAAAACATGAAATGTTTTAAAATCCGTAGAATTCTCATCGAATTCGGTAGATCGGTGTTTACCCAATATCGGTAGATATTGGAAGGATCGGGTTGGCACCCTACTGATTATTCGTTTTTTTTTTAGAAAAATCACAATTAATTTTTGTGTTCTCACTAGGAATCGAACCCGGAACCTTCCATGCGTGAGTCAAGTGTTTTAACCACTTGTGGTTTTGATAGCGTTATTCTGAGTGACAGATTATTTTTATTTTTTAAAAATTAGTATTGGTGTTTGTATGATTTACCGAACTATTTATTTTTTAGAAAATGAGAACCAAGTTGCGTCAAAGCGGAGTGCGAAGCTCGGACCTCCGATCCCTGTGTCCGTGACACTAGCCACGTGACTACAACCCGGTTTATTATTATTTAGATTCCTCCTAACAGTAAAAAATAATTTGTGAGGCTCAAAAAAAATCTCTGTCTAAAAAATATAACAAAATCGGTTCAGCTTTGAGGTGCGGAAAACGGGACAGCGAAACGTCGATTTTGTCTTTTCTAACAAAAGGTCTCATGCAATTGTCTTTTTTGCACAGTATCGGGGAGGCGTCTGCAAGACAGTGGGTGTCATGAAAACAATGTTCGAACACCTATTTATCAAAATTCTCTGTCCTCACAATTTATCTAAACCGAAACACTAAAATAAAAATGTATACGCACATATCTAATTTGAATTAAATACGATAATTGATATCGAACATTCGATTTTGTCAAATTAAACTATAGAGTATGTACTCAAATCAAGCAATACCAAAGCATTGCAGGGCTAAGCTCGTTTATTATAAAGCTCGACTTTATAATAAATTATGAAGACGGACCAATTCAAGAAACAATTAATTTCGCGTAAGTTCTTGCGAACTTATTGTATCGCGCACTGTGGACCTTACTGTACGGATAAATGAGCAAAAATAATAAAATATGACTACTATAAATAAAACACTACAAAGAACAATGATAGCCGATGAAAAATCTGCTTGGTTAGAAAAAACATGCTCGTAAATCTGGTTATGTTTCCAATACAGAAATCATGTCGAAATACGGGGGTGCGGGTCCTCTCCTCGCCCTCAACCGGGAGCAGCAACCTGGCTGGCGTTCAGCGTTCAGCTAATGGCGACTCGTGGATATTTCGTCTCGATTTATAGCAAGATGCGCGGCACAATTAGCGCGATGAGAGAAGCTTTAGCTGTCCATTTCGTTATCAATAATTAATCAAAATTTATTCGAGAACGGGTAAATAAGATCATAAAACCGATTGCTATTTTTAATCCTATGTAACGTATCTGTCGAAATGTTTATAGCGTAATAATTGAATTGCCGAGCTATTTTTACAGTTTTCATATTGGTGCATAAATAATTTCATCGATTTGCATTCCGCGGCAACTCGTTTGAGATCAGCATAATAAAGTCGGCTGAGCGATTCCAGCGGATCTACACCTACGGAGAGATAGATCTGCCATCCATCTAGTTCTTTCGTTGTGCGGGTTTACGGTCGCTCTGCGTACACGAGCCGGGTGCCGGCCGGGCTGCGGCTGCGGCTGCGGCTGCGGCTCGCCGCTACGTAACGGGCGTGCGACGGCGACGAGTATACCCGTAAGTCTCGCGTGTAAGGCATAATGCCGTACTAATCCAGTATTGTACGAATTGATGGAATAAAATTGCTTGTAATCATAAATGCGTTTTTTAATATATTTTGAGTTACAGGTGACGTACAATCATAAAATATTTTTTATTCCATAGGATGTATGTCCTCCCTTTTCTTTTATAACAGCCTGAACACGTTTTGGCATGGAGTCAATTAAACTTTGGCAATTTTATTTTATTCTTTCATCTCAAAACCACATCTGAATAACAGCTTTTATCATCGTTATCTTGGTGGTGCAGTCCAATTTTTGTATCCTAGATTTACAAATCACCCGCAATTTTTATAAAGGGTTAAGGTCAGGTGAATTTCTTGACTAGTTTAAAAGAGTTATCTTTTATCATTGAAATACTTAAGCATAAACTTTGATACGTAACAAGTAGCTGAGTCCTGTTGAAATACAGCGCCACCATTAGGACAACATTCACTCAGTTCTGTACTCAAGTGCTGCTCCAATAGAGCTTTATAATTGAGGCTATTTATCATTCCTTCTATTCGTATTAAAGATCCGGTCCCCTTATATGAAAAACAAACCCAAAACATTTTCTTTACAGGATATTTCACCGTTTGGTCAATATGAGCCAGAGTAAGTTTTTCATCCCCACTTTTTCTAAAAAAATCGTGCGATATCCCTGCACGAGAAAGTGGGTCTCATCTGAAAATAGCTCCTTCCTCCAGTCTTCTACAATCCATTTGGTATATTTTCTAGCCCAAATGAGCCTTTGCTTCATCATATGTGCCGTTAGAAGTTGTTTTTTCTGTGGCGAAATTGCTTTTCCTTCAGATTCAATGAGTCTTCTTCGTACTTTTGAGTCATGTATCATCACCCCAGTGGCTGCCAAATTTCTTTGAAGTTCGCAACCTTTTTTTTGGGATTTAACTTACTGTTTCTGACTAAAGATATTTCATCTCGGACACTAGTTTTCCGGATCCTTCCACATTTCCCAATTCTCTTTGCTTCAACTGACCCTGTTTCTCTTTTCTGCTAAATAATCTCGCTGACTGCTCCCCGACTAACAAAACATTCATTCGCAATCTCCTTCCGAGTCATTGATGTATGTTCACTTAAGGTTATAATCTTTTCCCTTTTCCTCAGCGTGATATCCATGATTTAAACTGACTCACAAACACTGTGTAATATGCAAGCAATTTATAAAATTAGTCCTTTATTGAGAAAATGTAAAAAAAACAATAGATAGTAGGTACACCACAAACACCAATATGAGCTCCCAAAGGATTGATGAACTGCATGTCATAATTTTTGACGCTAAACAACTGTCAATTTGACATATAAGTGTTACTGTACGTAAAAAATGACAAAAAATACTCTTATTCTATTAATTCGCACAATGCTGTACAAACGTCACTTCTATCGCGTTTGTTTAGCTTTACTTCGGCACCCAGCGCACCCCAGCGCCCCCTCGAGGAGGCCGTGGGTGGGTAGTGGGTACACCGCACTGTGCCTGTGCCTGTGCCTGTGACTATGCCGGACATTGAAACTTTAACCTCCTAGAACTGCGTAGTGCGTAGAGTGTCGTCCTCGGAGTGATGCGGTGCCGCAGCGGTTTCGGTTTGCGCTTGCGATTCTCGAACTGAGTACCTTCGGCCCGTTGCTAACTTCGCGGTTGATAATCATATAATAATTTACTATTACTATTTTATTTAAGTATTTTTCGTTTGATTTCTTCCAGTTTTAGCTTTTACTTTCTGACGCCACTGCTTATTACTTCCTCCGGAATTTGACGTCGGTAAGATCAGGGATATAGTAATATAAAAGTACAAAGTCGAGATTGCTGAAACATTTAAATTATTCTATTATTTTTATTATGGATAACTTATAGAGCGCCATTTTCGTATATTATCTCAACGGACGCTTAACTCTATTAATACTGATTTTAATTTGCCTTAAAATTTAAGTGAAACTTTTGAGTAAAACAATTTACTGTCATATTAGGTAATACTCGCAATTCTCTCGAGCCGAACTTCTCAATCTGATAAAGTCGTTTGAATAGATCCTTAGCATATTATAATAACAAAATAAATTGTTTACTAAAAAGCTTTACGTAAGAATACTATAAATTTTTATGTTGATTAGCTTCAATAGAATGCTTAGAATCACTTTTGTAAAACGCGTATGAGATATTAACCTACGAAACGGCGCTACATAAGTTACCGATAGTTCTTCTTTGCAGTCTCAATCCTGGGGCTCAATCCATTGGTTTGCAGCAAAGTCCTGCATCTCGTCCTCCATTGGTCTCTATTTTCTGCAGCCCTCTTCAGCTCCACATAAGAGACGCAGTTAAAATCTTCGCACACTTGCTCTAAATATTCCCGTCGGGGGCGCCCTCTATAATTTGTCCCCTCAGCCATTCCCTCTATGATGTCGTGCAAGAGACCCTTATGGCGCATAGTAAATGTTTGTAAATTAACAGAGCGCAGAGCGTGTGCGTGTAGTGGTGAACTGTAAATAATAGAATATCCAATGCGAGTCGGAATATTTTGTGTGGTGCTATAGCATTATTTTAAATGATAAATTACAGATTCTTCGCTGTTAAGGTTTAATCTCTCACCAACCTAACTTTCTGTGTGATATATCTGAATATTTTGTCACTGATTATGATTAGCATTATTTTCAACCGCAGATTCTTCTTTGTTACATTTCGATCATTCCGAACCACGAAAAATAAATCGCGAGGCTCGTAGAAGCGTCATTTCTAGGTGTCTGAGATCCAAATCATCCGAAGTCGATTGACCGAGCAGTCGATTGACCGAGCGCCGCAGGACCAATCGAATAATGTCCGAAGGGACATTATTCGATTGGTTCCGACTTCCCCGACACATAACTGCCTAGCCGACATAATTGTATTCCTGAATGCGTGCTGCCTATTGTATCCGATAGCTGCGCCGCGCCGCGCTGCGCTGTCGCCACCTCAGTGCGATAAGCGTCCGCCTACGTACTTCACTTCTATGATGAGGTCATTGTCATCGGTGCGCGATGCGAGCTGCGAGCTGCGAGCTGCGAGCATCTCTCTAGATAACTTTAATCGGAGTAGACAGGAACCGAACAATGCAATACCGAATAGGTACGCTTAATATAATAAGTGCATAATCTCAGTCAAAGCTTCGCCAAAACAGCATTATCCGAGACTCGGGAATATGTCCGAGTACCTATTCATTCGTAGCGTTATCGCACCGAGTACCGAGTACCGAGTACCACGCTGAATACGCCGAGCGGAGTAATACAACATGTAGGTATTAGGTAGGCTAGTTGAAGCGAATTACATATTCGACGAAGAGTTTAGTATTACATTCTCGTGTATGGCCGATAGCCACCTGTTCATGTCCCGCAGAATTTTAGAGTTGAGTCGTAAAATTTACATTAGAAATCGATCGAAATATTTTATACGCAATTAAAAGACTAGGAATATAACTACACGCTCGTATACTTCAAATTACGTTTTGATTTACAGATTAGCTGACGTTTTAATGGTGGGTTTTACATCGAGTAAATAAATTCCGTCGTCAGTCGTCAGTGAAAGGATAACACCAAATCTCCCGACTCCTGACTCCCGGCTCCCGCTCCTCTCCCTTTCCCGGAGTTGGCTCCGCACCGCAGTATACCGCAGTCTTCAGTATTGGAGGTGATCAGCATCAGACGGTGTTGTTCACGCCGACCTTGCTAGCGTAGGTAGCGTGAGGTAGCGTTCGGGCGGGCGCTCGGGGGCTCCGGCACTGGAGCGCTGCACGGGAGGACGGGAGTTGACAGTGGACAGCGGCCGTGTTCTCGCCGTCACAGTCCCGACTCGCGACTGGGTGATGCGTTGCAGAATCTATTACAGTCTTCTATTTCTGTAGATTCAGAATATTATTATCTCTTCGGGAAGTTTTATTCCGCGTTAATAGATTGACGAACGATGTTACAAACGTTAATTTATATTCGTGTATGGTTCCCATAGCCCCCACGTTAAGTGATTTGTGAGATTTAGATTGACATTCCATCGGTTTAAAGATGAAACATACTAATCTTATAACCACTTCCTACTTATAACGTTGGATGCGTATCGGATAATTTACAAAAATGCTCAACTACCCTTGAAGGTAAAATAGTTAAACAAATGTTTATAGGTTATCATATTTTGACGTGTGAATTAATTTTTTTCGTGAAATACGTAACACATACATACATATGTATTGTTTATGTATTTTAATTTATTTTTATGTTTATCACTAAGCAAAACTAAAAAATGACGCCTGTTGTTTTATGTAAGTATATTTAAGGATTTGGTTCTATAATTCAATAAATAATTAATTATTTTAATATCAGATCCAACTTTTTTAATTTAAATTTAGTTTTAAGTTTAATTTTGTAATTTGGATATAAAATATAGTTTTTATAAACTTGTTATACGTAGGTACGTCTGCCCGTTTACCAAAAATACAAATTTTAAACAACTTTTTAGCAGGAAACAGACGGCTGTTGTCGACTGTTACATTGGCCTCCATTGATCGGCCCTTCGGGTCTCGATTATTAAGGGCTAAAATCTCGCCCCTTTAGACTTAATATATTAAATATTTAGGAAAAAAGGCGATCATCATTCTAAGACAACTAAAGGAGAAATCCATTGAAATACAACAAAAAGTCATATATTTATGCGAGTTCGATCTCGCTAAGGCGTTCAACGAGGTGTTAAATAGGTGGCTAAAATATGATTCGAGGATACTTTTGGAAAGAAAGATATCTGATACATTAGCTAAGGCTATCCCTTTCTGTTTGTTTACCAACTGTAGGGCAAAATTCAAAGTTAATAAATAATTTTGTGAGGAAATATCAGCAAGCAGCGGTATCAGGCAGGAAGATAGTTCGAGCCCCTTTCTTTTCAACCTTCCAATGGACGAGATGAGAGAAAAAGTAGCCGGCTCGGGACTGGGTTACAAAATAGACAACAAGGTCATCAATCTAATATGTCCGCAGATGAAGCGGCAACAATAGCTGAATCTGGAATTCCAACTTTTCTCACAAAGATTCAATATGTCTATTTCAGTTTCTAAAACTGAAAAGTTTTAGACAACCCAAGGGTATAAACTGATTATTGACAATGAATCGATAACACAAGCCGCAAGTTTCAAATATTGAGCAATTGATATATCCAGCCGTAATGATTTGAACAACCGAGTCCGAGATCAAGTCAAAAGAGGCCATCCGGTGTCGGGATGTCGGGATGTCGGGTAAATAGATAATGTAGATAATATAGAAAAATAAAAACACGCGAATCGACAACAAAATTAGAATATACATATAAGACATTTGTGTGGACACGCGAGCGGACACCGCGGGAACAAGGAACCTGCCGAGAACATCGGAGATTCCATTTATTTATTTTTTTCGTTCCATTTCAATGTATTTATTTATTCATATTCATTTATTTTATTTGTTTATTCTTTCAAAATTACACTCGTTTACATATTTATGAATTTATCGACATATTTATGATTATTGTTTTTTAGGCTGTGTCCGTGTTAAGTCATAATAATTAACAATAAAAAATGCATCGTAAAATTAATTAAATTATAATAGCTTGCGATGCGTTAGAATAACAATCCAGAAAAACAAAGTATAAATAATAAAATTTCAAAGAAAACAACGCAAAAAAATAATCAGAAATAAATATTTAAATATAAATTATAAAAATTTAGTTACATATATAAATTACATATATAAAATAAAATATAATCACAATACACAATAATATTATCGTTGAAATCAATAGACAATAATACAAAAACATAATTGAGATATGGTTTCTGTAAACTCACTCTATACTATAGCAAAAAAGAGAGTAATAAATAATATGAGTACATACAGTGAGTACTAAATCTACTTTCTTTCTCGAAAAAATATGTTTTTCCACCCGGAAAATTCTCATTAAAACTAATGATCACCTAACTAATTTCTCCCCGTTAACGTGCGAGCGGGGCCGCGCGGGTAAAAGCTAGTATCGGTAAATCCGTCGGCATTGAAATTCAACCTGACGACATCGATTTTATTAATCGGATCAAACCTTAGAGTAATAACCTAATGGAATCGCTCAAATGAAGAAAAACCATTCTATGATTATTGACCACGAAGTTTATACATATTACAGCGATACGTAACGAAAAAAAACAATTACAATACAGCAACAAATAATAGAAGCAATACCACAAAAAAAAGTTTAATCATCAGACGGGCATTATGGAATCCAGGTTAATTCTACAAATATAAAGTCAATTTTTTTAAACAGAATTGAATTATTTCTGAGTCTACGTGAAGGAGTATTAAGAGATATTTGTTGGATAATAGTCGGGACATATAATAAACTATTAAGTATTTTAAACATGAAATCGACGTTGTGAGAGACTGGATATATTAAGGTGAAGTTTCATGTCGGTATAGTCATAGTTATCTCTTGTGATTCCTAGTTTGTACGCAATATTAAACCAACGAACCCCTCAACTGGCCCCAAATATATTATCATACAATTCAGAAATGTTAAGGATCGACTGCGGATTAAAATTAAATTAAACAAAGGACTCACCGTAAGAGACATCGACTTTTCTGGGGACGAAAGGCGAATGAACTACTTTATAAAAACTGTAGGGAAACTGCGAAATGCAAAAACTCCAAATACCGTTGGCGTTGGATGCGACTGCCGTATTTTTTACAGAAAAAAACGAGACGTCACCGCCGCGCCGCCGCCGATCCCCATCGCTCGCGAGCAGCATTTACACAAAATATCATAATTACGTTTCTTTATTTATTACTGTGTTATGTCTTTTCAGCACTTGGTTTCATTTTTAATTAAAATAAGTCACTTTAATCGCCATAACGAAAATTATGTTTCAAAATACAAATTGTTATTGTCACAATTCCATGTTTCTCGCAAATTTAAAACTGCACCGACGTACTCGTGCGCATACTTGCCTAGTACAGCTGACGCGACATTCATTCGCGTTTACGCACCTAGTGTTGCTACCTAAATTATTAGGTACTATATTCATAGACATTTTAATTTTGCCGTAATTGAGTACTAACTGAAACGATCATTAAATTTCGAGGAAAAAATGTAATCAATTCGTAATGAAAAAAAAATTGCTCGCTTGTATGAGTGAATCTGAAGAAAGACATTTAGTCGTTTTCAATATCGACTTTTGTGAAGTAAAAACGCTGAAACTTGTATCGCGTGAGCGAGATTCATCCGGCTGAACCGTTTCACCTACTGGGCAACGCCTGAAAACAATTTTCCAATTTGTATACTTTTTATGGTAAGTTGGATCGACAATGTGTCGAGTATGTCCAGTTAAGTACAGTTTTATATTACAATTATATTTAAGTACAGAGTTTTTCTGGTACAAAATTATCCTGTATTTTATCATTGAGGTATATAACCACAGTAAGCATGAGCGTTCGAAATATGAACCCTAAACCTGCGGCCGATTGGCATATGTTTGATAGAACGGACTTTAGTCTGTTTGCGAGCGTTCTCCGGCTACTTTTCTTCTCGCAATTACTAAAATGCCTATATGTACGCTAAGATGCTGCACAAATCGATCTGGAAAAGCGGTGATATAACCTTTCACCGGTAAGTAATTAATAATCTTATTTTAATCAGCACTTGTTTGAAATAGCTATTTTAATGTCAAAAAACGTACTTTTCATATGTTACCAATTCGTGAGTTATCTTCTGTCTCTGTCCTGCTCAGTTATTCTGTACTACGTGTTTTGCTTGCCAAAGTCGACGTGATATGACGTGACGACACTTGCTTGCGGATTTGTATGGAGCGTCATCTCCATACGTATATTATATATCAATGTACTTTACTGTGACAATTAACCCAATCGAAGATGTTGCTACAAAACTAATGATTGTTAGTGTGTGGTTTTACAGCCAATGCATCGTATTTTTCTACTGTCCATATTTTAAGCAAACTTTTTTTTTAAATTTACTTGGTGAAACAGAAGATTATTGACATTGGTGATACAGTCAGCGTATTATATTTCTCAATTAAAACTGACCAATTCATTCAATAAACTGTTTAAACTTATGAATATTAGCGTTATGTATCGCCTATCCATCATATTTTATTAGGAAATGTGCTTACAACCAAATTACTTTTTCACTTGTTAAACTATCAAAATCAATTATTATTTATTTATTTATTGTACGGAAACGCATATTTTCCCAACAAAATAAACCTTACTTTGCTCGTTATATTGTTTAAATTTATAATAATTATGAGATTACTTGTGAATATTGTAAACACATCATATTGAATTGTCAAATGTTTTGTCAGCGATTTTATAATCGTTATCATAATTGTTATCATGCATTATAACTTGTCAAAACGAATCATTACTAATATTGTTAGTTTAAGTACATTTACGGCGGGGCGCAAGTGGCGGTGGTGTGCTCGCGGCTCGCGGCTCGCGGCTCGCGGCTTGCGGCAGTCCGTCGTGACTTTTGTGTGAAGCAAGAACATTGTACCGATATCACCGATACATTTGTGTGGATCATTTAAAGACTATTATCGCTAAAATTAATAGTTATGTATTTGTATTAGAAAAACCGAATAAAATAAAACTGAAATCATTATAATGTTAATTTTATATTGTATAAAAAATAAATAAATAAAATAGCAAACAATGAATGAGATATGTACATTCAATTTTAAAATATGTAATTACTCGTATTATGAGAGATAAATAAATAGTTTATAACTTTTCGTAAATAAGCTCTCTTTCCAAAATTAAAGTACATAATTTTTCATACAAAATTTGCTATTTAGGCTTTACTCTCCGACGACCGTTCCGGCTCGAGCGCCAGTTGAAAATTGTCGTATTTTGTCCGTCTCCGCAAAACCCGCTTGTTCCACTCCGAAACTGTAATGAAGTCCGAAATTGTACAAATCCAGCTACAAAACATTTAACATTCCAACGAACGAAAAAATAATAAATATACATTATTATATGTGCCGTCGTCGTTTGGGGTCTCCCGGCTGAGGTTCTTCGAAGGCGGTGGGTCCCGATCCCGGTCGGCGTGGGGGCTCGTTCACCCGGAAAACGGTAATTACGCGACCGTATCTCAAGGAGAGATAGATAAATGTCCATGTCGATGCTGTCTTCCGGAAGCTCGATAGTGTCACGCAGCCCTTCGCGCGATGTGCGCATTCGCAGTTGTGTTCGCGGCCTTTTTACATTTTTTACGAGAGAGTAGCCATCGCCTCGAAAACATTCGCCAGGGTTCAGGTTCTGTTTCACACGCAGAACTGTATTCTTCGTCCGCCTTAAAAAGGACGATAGGTAACAAACAATTACGAGTGAGGTTATTTACAATAAATAAAAGTAGCTCAACATCCGATCACTGTGGTAAAATATGAAGTCGAGTGGGTAAAAGAAATAACTACAAGGTATTGCATTTTACAAATACTTTTATAAAATAATCAGTCCGATAGGAATAAGGTTATCGTAGTTGTACGAACTCCGATTCATTAATAAAGTTATAAATAAAATAATGTTTTATTACTAATTACCATAATCTACATTAAGAGCACAATTAAGAGTAAACACATGTAAAAATATTTATCGGCAAATTTAAGTTTAAAAAATACTATGACATGAATCATGAATGATTTCCACGGCTTATTTTAAACTAGAACTCGGCAGGGATGGATTAGGAATTGAGATGTTATGCGGAGGTCATCAAATCAATCGGTAAAAAACGTTTTTGTATATTTTTGTTAGTTCTCCCGTGAAGGCTGTGTTATGATAAAAAGTAACGAATCATACGATTTTGCCATTTAAAAGCGCCATTCTTTTAAAGCATCGCCATTAAAAAAAATATATACACGTTAGATATTTAAAGTTTGTAAATAATTTTTGTGTAAAAAATACGTATGCTTTAACTTCTTAATAATGTTTATATTACTTTTTTATTATAAATAATTTTTCTATTTTACTATTTTTTTAACTCTGGTTGCAAAAAAGATATCAAAACAAACTATATATCGTTAGAAAGCTCATACTTTCGAAATGTTTCTAAAAAATCAAAAGTCTTCCATCATTCTTAGTTTTTTTTTAAATGCAACGCGAAGTTGAGCTTTAATTTTTTTAAAACTATTTTTTATGTTCGAGGGTCCATAACTTTGTTTCTAGCATATTACATGGAAAAAATATTAATTTTAAAAAGACCTACTAACCATTAAATTCTAATAAAAATATTAAAAAAACATATCTGCCCATAAAAAAAATATATATTGGAGCTAAAGTTATGAAAGTTACAAAATTCCAAATTTTAAAAAAAAATCTTATAAAAAAATCTTAAGGCCTAGGTCAAATCTTTGGGGTTGAGTAGTTAGCACATCTGCTCATCTGGGGTCATCACCCCACCCCACCTTTCGTATGTTCAACGTTCTGCCGAACACCTTGTATATTCACTTTATTTCTGAGGAAGAGAATTTTAGTTGTAAATATTTAATTTAAAAAAAAATAATGCCCTCGAATGACTGATAAGATGATTAAATTTTTGCCAAAAGCATACTGAAGAAATAAAGGATTTACAACCAAAATATTCTTCCCAAAAAATATATGAAAAATTATTAATAATTCACATGACATAATTCTATAAAAAGAGGTGTGAAGTAAAAAACTTTATTTAAAAAAAAAAGTATTGAAAGCATAATTTAACCTAAGAAAAATTCTAATAAAAATCGTGTTATTAAAAATGGTAGAATTAAAAAAATATATAAAAAAATTATAATTTTCGAATTCAATTTGTTATTTTAAAATTGTTAAAACGAATTTCTCTTAAATACTTTTCATTTGCATGAGTACTCATATACTAATATGTCTCATTCGCTCAAACGAATATTGAATCACCTGCTCCACATGCGTAAGTTTATGTTATATTTTCGTTATTTTTATATTTTTATCATAGAATTAAGAGAAGTCCAGAAGAAGCGTAGAATCATATTTGAATACATCGGACTGTGTCCAATAATTCCCCCACTATGCCCTACTTTCACCCGCGCATTCGTGAGGTCGCAGCGTAATGTTGCTTGATGGGGAAAAAAAATCATAACACAAATGTAAGGTAAAAAAAAGCAGGTGATTTGGTTCAGCCGGATGAATCTCACCCACGTGATAAAGGTTTCAGCTCTTTCACTTCACAAAAGTCAACAGATGGAAGAGTTGAGGAAATGTGGATGTTCAAACATGGGCAGAATGGTGAATGTTACACAGTGTGTAAAGTGGCCACTTAAACCAGCCAATGACAGGTCATAAGCCCTGTAAATGCCTAGACTTCCATATTCCCTTCTCGAAAACTTTTTCCCTCTCTGTTGAAATAAATTTAAATTTTACTTTTCATTTATTTTGGTTTCGAATTAAACGTCAACTCATGTCAAAACGCGGCTGGCGATTAAAGAATGACTAAATTCGCGTTGGGCATGGATTGAGAGTCATAATTTTAGAAGGCTCTGGGTAAATCGCGTTCTGAATTTTATTCATTAACACGTATTCCGGTATTTTCTACCAGGATTATGGCACCAGAGCAGTGATTTTCGCACAATTGTGATATGAGCCCGACGAAGACCCTTAGCCAATCACATGAGGAGATAAAACGAAAAACTAGCCCTTATCACGAATATATATAAATAGCTCAAAAAAGTCAAAAATAAATAACGTGTGTCTCTTATTTACGAAAAAACGTTTGCTGAACCAGCTTATAGCATGCAAGCAAACGTTCGGGTATATTAATATTTTTTAGTTTTGGAATTCAATCATTAACAACTACCTATGAAGGTACCTACATATCAATGAAAAAGTATTTTTTCTTCCATCCGAATAGTTTTTGCACACTTTTACGACACAATCAGGCATTTTAATCATTATAGTTAATTCATTAAAGAATGACTAAATGCGCGTTTGGCATGGGTTGAGTGTCATAATTTCAGAGGGCTCAGGGTAAATCGCGCTCTGACTTTTCTTCATTAACACGTATTCCCGTATTTTCATCCTGGATTATGGAGTGCCTTAGTGAAAGCAGTCATTTTTGCACAATTTAGATTTAAGCATGACGAGGACTCTTAGCCAATCACATGTGGATATAAAGCGAAAAACTCACACTAATTACGAATATATAAATAACTCAAAAAAGTCGAAAAAACGTTTGTTCAACCAGCCAATAGCAGGCAAGCCAACGTTCCGGCAAGACAACGTCTGTCGAGTCCGCCAGTGTGTTATAAAAATGTAGGTTCCGTATGTTTGAGGCCGCAAATTTATTTTGATTATTTGTTATTTAAAGTTTTTGATTAATGGCTTTACTAATTTCTAATCGTTCTAAATTATCTAAACGAAAACCATTTTTATTGACATGCCAAAATTTTACACCCGTTTCTTGATTAAATTCATAGTTTCCGGATATAAAATGATTTGCGAATTCTGAAAAATTATTATTACTCTGACATCTTATATGTTCTTTGATTCTTACTTTAAATTTACGTGAAGTTTTTCCAATACAGAAATTTGGGCAATTTAAACAATTTAATTTATAAATTCCCGAATGATTTAATTTATCATCCTTATCTTTACAATTTGTTAATATTTTACCTATGTTATTATTAGTACAAAAAGCTGGCCTAATATTGTTAGGTAAAATTTGTGCTATATTATTAGAAAACGAATTAATGTACAAAATTCTACGCCAGTTCTCATTTTTATTGGAAATATTTTGGGAACTGTAGAAGTATTTTTTCCTATAGTTTAATTTAAGTTTTTTATTCAAAATATTGTCAATTAAATTTAGTTCATAGCCATTATTGAAAGCAATACTCTTTATAGTATTTAATTCTAAGTCAAAATTATTTTTATTTAGTGGTATTGAAGTAAGCCGGTGTATCATAGAATGAAAAGCAGAATGTTTATGTGATAAAGGTTGATTAGAAGATTTATGGATGACCGTATCTGTAGATGTCAGTTTTCTAAATATTTTAAATTCAATTTTATTTTTTGTATTAATTAAAGTTAAATCAGGGATTTATAAATTAAATTGTTTAAATTACCCAAATTTCTATATTGGAAAAACTTCACGTAAATTTAAAGTAAGAATCAAAGAACATATAAGATGTCTGAGTAATAATAATTTTTCAGAATTCGCTAATCATCTTATATCCGAAAACCATGAATTTAATCAAGAAACGGGTGTAGAAATTTTGCATGTCAATAAAAATGGTTTTCGTTTAGACAATTTAGAACGATTAGAAATTAGTAAAGCCATTAATCAAAAACTTCAAATAATAAATAATCAATTCAATTTAACTTCGAAGCCTCTTTTAAAACTATTCCCGTTATGATTTATTTTATCTTCTTTCTCTCTCTTTCTTTCAATTTTCTATCTCTTTCATACAATATTTTATTATATAAATAGCAACGCGTGTAATTATAAGTTAGTTAAATTCCTGACGATGAGGTAGTAACCTAAAACCCGGTCGAAGTGTAATTAAAAAAAATAAAGTGGTTTATACAAATTTATAAACAAATAAGTGTAAAATGTCATACCACAAAGTGAAAAATGTTTTTGATAACAATAAAACATATATTTGTCTATAAATCGAGTTATGTTATTAAAGGTAGAAAATACGGTACAAATAATTTTGCCAACTGCGCATGCGCAAATTTCAGGGGATTTTATTCATTTTTAGTGAATTTGGAAGATGTTCATAAAATGGGCGAAATATATTATAACGTCGTTGCGCCTACAAAATCCGTTAAATGATTTTGCTTTTTTTAAAGTATTAATAATGTCTCATTACGCAGCTTTGTTTCGACAAAATAAACTTTAAAATTTCTTAAAAATAATAAAATTTGTAAAACAAAAAAATCCATCAATCGAGACTTTAAACCATGGACAGAAATTATACAATAAACTACCTGCCAAACTAAACAAAAGACTCGGGCGACCTTTACAAAAGATGTTAAAAATATTATTATTAACAGAAGAATGTGAATTTT
Organism: Micrasema longulum; assembly: GCF_059751315.1. Lineage (NCBI taxonomy): Eukaryota > Metazoa > Arthropoda > Insecta > Trichoptera > Brachycentridae > Micrasema > Micrasema longulum. The sequence goes on along the minus strand of NW_028278060.1, from coordinate 146,080 downwards.
AATGTAACCCGTAAGGGTTTATCAATAAAAAATTTAAAATAGTACATTTTAAGTGTATCTCCTTATTTTTTTGAAAAAATGCCACATAGCGAATATCGCAGGCGCTGCGACGACAAGGCGAGCAGTTGAAGTGATCAATGCGGCTTAGTCAGGTATAGCGAGTCCTCGTGGGAAGATCCCGCGGCGCGAGAAGAATGTGGAAGCCGCGATCCTGTCAACACTCCCCCCGCATTCCGATCCTCGCGCTCCATATGCTTCGTGCCAGTGGGTGCAGAAGCCATCAGCACACGGTCTGTCGCGGGGCACTACCCTGAGCAGACTGGCGCGTCCGGGACATCGCCACTGTACTTAAACAATGTCGGTACATTACACGGGTTAGACAGTAAAATAACTGGATTGTCGTTATTATATTATACCTACAGTTAATTTATTATTATTCATTAATAACGGGCAAACGCACCAACCAGTACACCATGAATCCGACTTATCTCCACTCGATTTCGATGAGAACTCCTAAATATATTTTTTTATGTTTATTTTAATCGACAGGTTATTAAGTTAACCCTCGTGGTTTGGCCTATAAGCGAGTATATAAATAGTTAATTTAATTAATTATATCAAAACAATGATAATTGTAGTAAAATTATCGTATTGTAGTAGGTAAACATGGACACAATACAAGAATATCAAATCAATATCATGTAATACGAGTATATTGTACAACATTCTAAGTCCAACTACTTAAATTATACAATAAACTGCCAGACAAAACTAAACAAGAGACTCAGACAACCTTTACAAAAGATGTTAAAAATATTATAATTAACAGTAGAATATGAATTTCAAAAGAAAAAAAAAATTCTTAAACCTATGTAATCCGTAAGGGTTTATAAATATATTTCAAATAAAAAAATACATAAAAATCAATCCACCCTAATTTCACGTGTCGTGTGGATTCGGACGATACGTATGAAGTACGCCTGCGCCGGAGATGTCGTCGCGTCGTGTGGCGCGTAGAGTCCGTAACATCTACGTAACTAATAACGCACGTAACAAATAACACACGTACGTAACATTTGTTTGGCTGTTTTATTTGTTTTCGTTTTATTTTGAATATGCGACCTCCGTGGTGCACCGGATAAGACGCTCGAGTCACGTTCGGACGGTTCCGGGTTCGATTCCCGGTATGAAGACGAGAATTAAATGTTTCGCGCTAAAATTCGCCACTGTGGTTGTATGTATATTTCAGTGTAAGTATTAAAATAGGCGATATGCCGCGCTTCAGGCGCCAGTCATATTACGGCCTAGCGGAAATCGAACCCTAGACCTCGGGCGTGGTAGGCAAACGTTTACCATAAAGGGAAGGAATTCGGGATTCGAGTTTCTAGCTAATATCTCGTATCTACAAATCACTCGACCAGACTCCGCACACGGAGCTGCATTTATTTATTTACACATTGAAACGCACACGCGGCTACTTACAAAAGTAAAATAAACATTAAATATGTAAGGTTTAGGTATTACAATTACAACCGCACTCTACCGGCTCTAAGGGCCATTTCACACGTAGCATCCAAATACACTCGACGCGGATACGGGTAGTTTTTTTATATGTAATGTTTTACGTAATTGAATTTTGGAAATTAATGGAAATTTGGAATTCGCTGTGATCTACGAGTATATATATGGTTTTGCTGTTACATTAAAAAAAGACTTCAACCCGTGGTTGTGGCTGTGGCTGGGTTCGTATCTCTATTTGAATGTGTCCCTTTAGAAGTTCCCCGGGAATCGATTCGAAGTCCTTTTCTTTTTAATAATTACATAAATGATTTTTTTACTGCTTTGAATTTGCCTTTTTTCCCTGTACGCCGATGCTATGAAAATTATCAATAAAAATTAATCCTTAGAAGATATTAACAACCTCCAAAGAGACCTAGAAAGGTCGTCAAATACTGCGATGATACCTGACTTCCTTTATTTAAATGTCTCCGAATGCCACAAAGTGACCTTTCCCAGAAATAAAATCCTAACACCATCCTATTAAACAAATGCAAAATTACCGAAGTAGACTGTATTCGTGACCTTGGTGTATATGTAGATAAATAATTGACATATGAAGAACATATAAAGAAGTACAGTAAGCGAAGCTTATAAAACATTGGACATTATAATAAGAGTCGTAAGCCTTTTAACAATCCACATGCACTAAAACCATTATATTTTACACACGTATTCGTTGTCGTTGATAGAATTAGACCCTGAACAAGTTATCGATGACAGTTTATTTGAAAATTTAAACATTTTACGTTTTCGTTAAGGAAGTCAGAGTTTAGAAAATAGATAAATCTACCGAAAGCCATTCAAGATCGCGCGGTAGGATAGCGAAATACTTATGCCAATGAAATAGTTCGTGAATCCTGTCGCGTCAGAGACAAATATTTAGCGGATTGCGAGAAATCTGTTTTCATATACCTACTAGTACATACCTACCTTAAATTCCAAAAGTTTACTCAACATTCAGAACTTTATACGGGATACGAAATGCCATTTTCGATTTAACTAACTCCCGAACTTATATTTAATGTCCATAATATAATTTTGAAAAATGTTTTTGTGTAAACTTAAAATATTTTCTAAAAAAATAAAGTCTATGTCCTTTCTACACAAATTGATCACACTCCCTAACCAGGGTTAACCAACCGCCGACTGATACATACTAGACAACTAGACAATTAGACAATTTCTTGCTTCCGGTCTTATTTAATCGGCCCCTCGGTTGATTGGGATCTCGATCACTGAGAAATTTCAGCCCTTTGGGCCTCACAGTGTATTTTTTGTGTTTCGGAACAATCGAATAATCGGTAATAAACCAAAATTTGTCACTCAAAATAACACTTCCACAGCCACACAAAATATTCCGATATATTTCCAATACCTATCCACACAAAAAAAAAGGTTAGTAAGCGACCGGAATGCAATAAAGAAGAAAATAATCGGACTTATTTCGGGTATCGCAATAATCACAGCTTCACCACTACACGACACGCGCCTGCTCTGTAAATTTATAGACAAACAACTTATAATTATTTTTGGTACAATGGATAACTCGGTAGATTTATTATTATAATTTTTTTAATTGTTCACAAAAGATGTATAAAATTACAAATGTTTTGTACATACATAATTAGAAATAACGTTTCTACCTCTCTAATAGAGTGAAAACTCGAGTTTAGAGAGGAAGTTCGTTTAACATTCATTTTTATTCTCTAAAACAGGTTCCTTCAAATTAGATATTATATTCTAAAAGATAGATAATTTCCTACCGCACGGAGTTCAGGTGGGTCTCGTGCGTTTTTAAAATTTAGATATTCAAATGTTTTAATATTGGTCATTATTTTAAGCTTTCTGGAAGATTATTAAAGTTTTTTTCTCAACCTACGTATAATGTAATGTATTTATTTAGATAGTAGTACAAATATAATTTGAACACCTACTTAAAACTTAACTAATAAAACAATATAAATACAAATCAATTTAAAAAACAAAACATTGTTGTAAAATCTAGACGCTTTCCGATTTTAGTCACTATCTACCAATGTGGATGTTTGTTTTACACATAAACCATCGCTATCCCACGAAACGATGCGATAGACCCAGCATCTCTAATTTCTGCAGGCAACTCACTAAACATCGTAAGTCCTTTATGATACTGATTGTTTTGAGTTGCCTGGATTCTTGTTTTAATGATGAAGTTGTATTGTATATAAGTAAAATTAAATGAGTTTCGAGAATTTAGTAAATAGTGGGATTTTTTCGGTGAAAGTTTATATAATAGATGCTTGTTTAATGATGCCATCAATTAAAAGGTACACGTACGAGTAGTTCTTTAATAACTAAATTTAAAGGGTAATTTCTAGACATTTTGAATATAATTTTTGCGATTGTTTTTTTTTAAATGTATGCATGATGGAAAATCACGTCTTACAATAATGAGTTTAATTTATTTTTGATTAAAAAATATAACCTGTATAAAATATCGATTACAAAAAAATATGAGGTGTTTTCAATCAGTGCCACACAGAAAAAAAATATGGATTTAATTTTTGACTTCTTTCTTAAATATGCTATATTCCTGACTGCGCTTTTTATTTTCTTTGCTCATTTCATAAAACTGTGAAATAAATAAATCAATTTCATCGAAGAAAAATGTTCCTACTTCCAAAAGTATAGTAATGTGCTGCAGATGTTTGTAATTTTGTAATTACCAATTGTTCGAGGTCGCGTACTTACGTTTCGTGACGTAGAAACACTACTTTGTGTGCTGTCTTTATTTATTTATTTATTCATGCAAACACAAATATATATTATCCCTAACTCTATGAGGCCAAGAGCCCTGTGTTGAGTTGAGATGCAACATAAATTTATTTATTTTAAATAATGATTTTATATCTAGAATTCCCTATTTTTTTTAAACAATTGGACAGTGGGAAAAGTAGACGTTTTTTCAACATTGCTTTTATAATTAATCTTTGTATTTTTTTCGACCAGTAAAATATTTATTGTTAAAGCATGCACCCGTCAGATTTTTCCGTACTGTAATATGGATCGAGCTAATGAAAAATAAATTGATTTAACTTTTCGATAACAAATATATTTCTTTCGATATATAATATTTTCTCATACTATTTGCTCTTTCCAATTTATATTTTTATCAATTATCATGCCTAAATATTGTATGCTACTTTTTTCAGTGATTTTGATGCAATTATCATAATGAAACTGACATCCTTCATCGCATTTTGTTGTGTGTACCACGTTAACACTTAAGCACTTAGTTACAGTTAATTTTTAACAGATAAATAAATGCCGTGCTTAAGATTTGATTTAGTGGGCAATAACGTGGCACTAACAATCACATAAAATCGATGAATTTCGACGATTGCCCGCTGGCTATTAATGGTTTAATAATAGAAGACGAAAACATTAATGACCTGTGACTGTTCGCAATAGGCGATAATTAATAATAATCGGTAAAACTTCTGTGTTAAGCCAAAACAACGTGAAAATGACAATTTTACGTCTAAAAAACATATAATAGGAGAATTTTGCGAGGAGAATTACTCTTCTGAAAAAGGCAGGAAAAATTCATACACTATTTTATCTGTAACTTCTAAATTCATAAAAAATGTCTATCACGGAGACAACTTCAAACAGTATTAATATACTCGTATAACTTGCGAGGAAAAAGAAAGTAATGGTGAACTGCAGCACACGCAGTTGAAGCAGAAGAAGTAGCCCAGTTTCCCAGGAAGCACATTCCAGAAAACATGTATAATATAGATTTACTTTTATGTCACTTGTGTTTCAAAGTATCAAGTTCTGTTTATTAAATCTGAGTGATTTGATGACATGGAAGACGAACAGAAAGATGAGTCAGCGTTTATTGAAGAAATGCATCCAAATGATATAAACTCATTGTAATTTTTATTTGTTTAATAATAATAAGTTTAAAAATATGTAGGTATCCACGCATGCATGCACATATATTTAATATTGGGTAATATTTTTATCGTCCTCGTCACATCGCGCGTCGCGCGTCGTGTCGGACCTCGAATGTTGAATTAAGGAAGGTCACGCGATCCGCACTCGAGTAGACTAGACATGCCGTATAAGGAAAACGACACAACACCGGAAACTATTCATCTCGCGTTTTACAAATAAAAATGAACCAGCTATTTTGTAAGATTTGATCGTATCGACTTGAGCGAGTGATCTTTACTAGACTCACCTGATCCAGTAAAAACGATCCCTCCGCATACCCGAAAACCGTTTTGAAGATCAAAGATTAGCCTATCGGTTTCGCTCATTAGTATTAATATAATTTAGTAAAATCAATATTTTTTTGTCAAGAACGATATAAAAATTTGTCGCAACAAAGGGAAAACATTTTCCAAAATGGAATATGAAAGTCTAGGTATTTACGAGCTCACGATCTGTCGTTGGCTCGTTTGTGTGGCCACTTTACACACTGCGTAACATTAACCATTCTGCCTATGTTTAAACATTCACATTTCCTCGACTCTTCCATCTGTTGACTTTTGTAAAAATATAAAAACGTCTGTAAATAAATATTGTTATCTGCATGTCCTTAAATGAGTTTTTAAAAAATATATATATAAAGGAATATTATATAAAATTATGTATAATATGTGTTCAATTAAATAAATAAAAAAAGAGCCGAAACTTTTATCACGCGGGTGAGATTCATCCGGTTGAACCAATTCACCTACTATGCCTGAAAACAATTTTCTAATTTAAAATGGAGGAAATGTGGATGTTTTAACATGGGCAGAATGGTGAATGTTACGCAGTGTGTAAATTGTCCACTTAAACAAGCCAACGACGGGTCGTAAGCCCTGAATATGTCTAAACTAAGTACTGTTCATCGATCAGCATAGAACAAACTATGGCCTTAATTCTCCAGTGACCCAAGACAAGATCTGGACTTTTTGGTTTAAGTTTAGAGCGATTTAAACGAGCACTAAATAAATAGTCCAGATCTTGTCTCGATGTCTCCTATGTTTGTCAATGCTTCTTTTCTTTTTTTTATGTTTTAAACTATTCTTTTATTGTAATATTTAAACCCCATAAATTGTATACACGGACAATGTCCGTTAATAAATAAATAAATAAATAAACTTCCATATTCCCTTCTCAAAAATTTTTTTTTCCTCTGTTGCAACAAGTTTAAATCTAAACGACTCCCTAAGGAGGAAATCCAGCCAGTCTGCAAACATTCGGACATACTCTAAACATTGTCGAGCGATATAAAATGATGATTGAATAAACCGCGATTTCACTCGGTGATATCCAGCGTCGTGAGGTATTCTCGGTTTCCGCAGAGTCTCTGCCGAACCGAATCCGCGCCCCGCAGCTCGACTGTCGTCAGCCGGAACGTGTCCCCCGCCGAGCGGGCGACCGGCGACAAGTGCCCGAGGCTCTCCGGAGAGTCTGGAGAGTCCGGAGAGGCATCCCTCTCGAGAGGAATGTGGCCTACGAGACAGTATCGCTTCCGCTTGATGAGTTTTATTGAAGCGGCTGATTCCACCCAAACTTTCCGGATGATATTACCTTCGGGTTGAAGTTGCCGATGCCTGATCTGCCCAAACTGCCCGAACTGCCCGAACTGCCCGAACTGCCCGAACTATACACGCGTTACCTGTAAGTTTGAGCGGCTGATCCCATCAGAACTGGCCGAATAATGAACGAGTAACTACCCGTGTGCGGGTCCGTCAGGTCAGACTCCGGGCTGGTATACTGGTATACGTTGTAATTACGTACATACTAGCGACGCTTTCTCTACCCCCGAGAGAGCGTTCAGTTCAGAATCGCACTGCGGGTGATGTGTGGTATGAAAAGTGGGGTTTTTCGTCATAAATACGTAATAAAACGATCGCGTAACCGCCAATAAATAACGATAATTTTACGAAACGTAATTGCTGGTTTCCATTAGCATAATAAATATTTGAGTAACTTCGATAATTATTTTCATCCAGTCAGTATCCATAATAATAGAGCGCAACGCGCGTGGGATTTCTGCATAATTTACTGTTGCAAGTCCGTCCGAATTTCTGGTTTTATAATCCGCGCAAGTGTGCATGCATAGTTTAGCGTCGCTACATACTGACTCCGACGCCGACACCGACGCGACGCGTGACGTCGCGTCCACTTTGGGGTTTTACGGTCCGGATAACTCTGTAATATGTGTTTGCTGACAAGTAGCTCCTAGGCGGCGGCGGCGACGGCCTATCGCATTAAGGTCGAATCCATGAGGAAAGAGCTTCATTGTCGATTAGCGTGTCCGAAGATTATCAGTTATTACGAAACACCTGCTCGCCTGCTCACCGTAACCTTCGCTTCGTAATAAACTTCCTTTGGGAATATATCTCATGACGCGACGCTTACGTGTAAATAGGGGGGCCGTGCAGAACTAGTCCGCTCGAGGTATGCGCGTCAGGAGTCAGATGTCAAGTTGAGGCATATTTTAGCGCCTCTAATGTGCCTTTAAACTACTCTTTTCGGGAGCTGGAAGCCGACGGAGAGACCCGCAGGCTCATTGTTTGCGTCGTATGCTGGAGTTGAAGCTGAGGAGCGGACATTGAATGGGGACGACGAATACCTCATAACTAGAACTTCGACATCATCACTCGACGACCAAACTGACCGGTTTTCAATTTATTTATTTATTTAATACTTTTATGTGCTTTACAAAAATATATTCAAGGCACACATCACACGAAAAAGAATAAGCCATACAGTTTCAATGTGAAAAAAAAGGGTAAAATAGCCAGTAATTAAGGGGTAAAATGAAGCTACAAAGCTCGATATCCGAAGAGATACGATTGAGTAAAGACATTGTTCAAGTCCCCCGGACGCCGACGGCGACTTCGACAACCGTTTGGTAGAAATATTCCCTATCCAGAGCAGGGCGAAACAGTTGTTTCGAAATCAGACCCCCCTCTGCGTCCCTCGATCTTTTCCTTCGCGACAAGCTGAAATATGGCATATTTATCACCTCTCAACGCATGGCCAAAATATGAAATCTTGCGGAGCTTAAGCTGTTAACAGTGGTGAATGGTTCTCTATTGGTATTGGCTCTTTGTTATACTTCATCTTTGGTTATCATATCAGTACAAGATATTCTTAACATTCTACGGTGGATCCACATTTCATTTGCTTCGAAGCGGTTTATAATATTAACTTTGGGAGTCTATGACTCTACACCGTGCTGTAAGACGAACCATAACATTTGGCCATTCGTTGTCCCAGCTTTAGGTTTACATTATCGTCACAGGGAAGATTTTCCATTTTATCAAATGCTGTTCGGGCCGCTTCTATTGTGCATTTTATCGCAGTGGCGAGGTCTAGATTCTCAGTGATGATACTGCCCAAGTACCTGAACTGTTCTTTGAGCTCTCTCAATATTGACACTTTTAAGTCGGATGTCTTTCTCGGATAGAAACCATAAGTTTACTTTTGTTTCCATTCATATTGAAACCAAAACGTTCACCGACGGAGTCAATCTAATCAAGCGGTTCTCGAAGGTCTCGTACATTGTCTGCATTTAGAACGGTTCCATCCGCATCTAATATTATTGACGACTTCACCGTTGACCTTCACACCGAGATTTGTATTAGTCAGCGCTTCTTCAAAGACCAAGTCAGAGTACGGGTTGAACAAAGTAAGCGAGAGAACACAACCCTGTCGGACCCCTCGCTGAATGGGAATACCTTTCCAAGTATTTTCATTTTCCAGTTTAATAATAGCGGTTCGGTCCCAATACAGGTTTTTTATTATTCTCACATACTTCTTGTCTATACCGCTTCCTAATAGCATTTTAATCAAATCTGCGTGTTTTACTCCATTAAATGCTTCTTCGTAATCAATAAAACAAGGATAGATACCATTTATTTGATCATAACAATTCGCCAACTATATATTCATTGTTGTTAGCGCTTTTTTTTTTATTGAAATTTTTTTACATAAGCATTCCTCTAAACAATTTTTTAATTCCCGCCAATCTGCAAAAGCAGTTTTTTTGCAGGGATTTCTCTCTTTAAACATTTTGGTAACACAATACAATAATGTTTACATAAAAATATAAAAAATCTTAAATATATCAATAAAATAAAAGTTTTTTTATTTTTTTATTTATTTATTTAAAATTACACTAGTTTAAATATGAAAGAACTTATTAAGGCTTTTACGGCTATGCCCGTGTCAAGCCACAATAAATAACAATAAAAATACATAGTAAAATGAATTAGATCAAATTATAATGACAACGAATAACAATCTAGAAAAAAAAGGTAAATGTTATAAATAATAAAATTCCAAAGAATACAATGCAAAAAAGAAAATCAGAAATAATTTTTAAAATATACATTATACACATAATCAAATACACAAAATAATGGTATCATTAAAATCAACAAAATAATAGTAAAATTTAGTAGTATTTAAAAAAAACAAAATAAGAGTATCATTGAAATCAACAGAAAAAGAATATATATATAAAAACATAATTGAAATGATAATTGAGATATGTTTTCTAGAAACTCACTCAATACTATAGTAAGAAATATAAGAAATAGGAGCAATAAATCATATGCCAAATAATAGTACGTACTTAATTAAATTATACAAAAATACATAATGAAAAAAACATAAAATTATCAAGATATATAAAAAGCAAATAAAAGTAAAAGTATGGAAGGAAAGCAGATTTGTAAATTTTTGCTAATTTCGAACTTTAAAAAAATTGACAACCTTGTCCCCATCGATGTGATACAATACAAGTAAAATAAATAAATAAGTATATTAGAATGTAATTGCCTAGCTTGGAACGGGGTATGTGGTATGTACCCTTGTTAGCTGGGCAAAGTGAACGTAAAATTGTATTTTGATAAAAGGTGTAAATAAATAAATAAGTAAACCAAGTCTTTTTTGATACCGAAATATAGAAAAAATAATATACAAACACTTTTTTCCGACACTGTTGTTTGGTTTCCCCTTTTTTATGTACCAAACGGGTACCAAAGCCATTTTTGAACCCAAACTGAGTGTCATATAAATCTCGCTCATACTCAATTCTATTCTGGCATGTATTGTATTAAGAAAAAAATTCTAAATTTGACTCATAAGACTAGGGCGATAATCGTTACAATTTTCATCGGGTTATGGTCCGGATACGGATAGCGCTGACTCGCGGACCAAAGATCCGAGGTTCGCACCCCTCTCTACCACAACTCGGTTCCCATTTTCTAATCGTGACTTATTTACGAGTTGAAAATGCCCCCCGAATTGATATATTTGTCCAAATCATAAGAACGCAAATATTTTTATTTACAAAAAAATCTTTGTATTTTGGGTAAGCCAGTAATAAATACTGATTTCGACCAATCATATTCGAGTCAGTATTATGTTTATCGATTAATTTGATCACCTCCGTGGGGATTTCGTCAGGTCCGCGTGCTTCTCTAGTCTAGGCTTAGACGTCGAGATAGCGCGTAATATTTACGATTTTAATATGGAAGCCTCGGCTATGTTCTGGTATTTCAACGTCAGTGCGAGAATCTAGAAAAAGCGTTCTTATGTAACCTTCTCATGTTTTTAAAATTCCAGAATCTTCTAAGATCGAGTTATCCGATTCGTCCGTGAAGCAGAAAGGCTCGAGTTTTCCAATAAGACCGATCGTTTATTTCAGTTTCTAATGCAGATCAAATCAAACCACATAATGAGTACTTAAATAAAACATCGGGTTATCTGCCGTGCCGGTGCCGTGCCGGTGCCGTGTAACGGGATCAACTCCAAAATTAATACTTACCTATCACAATAGAGATGAAGAACATTTTGAAGAAGGGAATATGGTTCTCGTTCTTGTTCTCGTTCTCGTTCTCGTCCTCGTCCTCGCCCGAAATGTAGATTATGAGAAATGTTGTACCTGGTCGTTCCTCATACCGGAGATAACCTCTCCAGACAGAGTGGAGCGCACCTAAGCGCGTATGGCCCCGAGCGTTATTCAGCGTCACTTGACTGGCCCGAGTACTGCAGCCGCAGCCCATTGATAAAATTATAATTCTGCAACAAACTAGAGGTCAACGGACATTACTCAACGCTCGGCATAATATGTATACGTAATACGAGTGTGTATGTTGGTATCTTCAATCTCAATATATACAGCGACTTACCAACGCTAGAATAACCATTTTTATTTATTTATTTTTCTAACGGCATTGAGCAACCTTTACGTTATAAATTTGAACATCTGACCTTCTCACTCCATACTCTAAAGCAAACTGAAATACAATCGTCGTATAAAAAGATTTTCCGAGACTTGCGAATTCACTCTACGAATTATTACCAGTTATTGCAATTATTCTATAAATTCTGAGTCAGGGGCTCGTTAGAGTTCAATTCTATAACGCGGTTTCCCATCTACGATATCCATAAAAAGCGGATTGTATCCGTTCAAAGCAAATTTCATTCGAGAATTACCTACCAAAACTGTAGAATTAATACTTACGGGACAGACAGGAATATTTCCCCATTTCTAGCGTAGAATTTAGGAGAACACTAGCTTTATTATCAATTCTAAATACAATTATACCCTGTGAGATGGAGGCTCAAAATGTTATATCTCAAAAGAACATCAACGCGCGACGTCAAATCGCCATAACCCTTGGTTCGCTGCGAGTAACTAAAGGAGCGGCACTGGCTTTTCGCCTATAAATGCTTCATAATAATGTATTAAAGTACAGCTCGGTTGATTTTCCCTTACAGCAATGGCGGTTATACAAAAAATATACACCTAATCGACTCACTTTTCGATAGATCGAACTTACCGACAACGCAATATCCTCTCTCCTTGGAAACATAAATATCGCATTATACCTACTTTCTGTATATATTATTGTACTTACATATTTTACGGAATATAGTTTAATATTTACTTAATTAATTTGCTATTTATCCAAAACGGTGAATTTAATTAAGGAAAAAAAGGTCAACATTCATCAGAATGCCGAATGCGCGATCCATTCACACGAGAACTTTGTAACACTAAACCTAACACTGCCCGCACAAAGATTCGGCTCTATTTAAGAGTGAAAGCGGATTCCTTATCTCGAATAGACATATTTATTTTAGCGTAACAATGAAATTGGACATTTATTTTATTTTTAATATTCGTATATATTTTTATACAAACGTATAATTGTATTAAAAACAAATAAAATACGTTGATAATTTACAGAGAAAATTACAGGGGATGCATTCAGTCTCATTTCTACGAGCGATTTATTTTTATATTGGTCATTCGCATTTTTTCTACCTTTTTTGGATTTGATTGGATCGGAGGATTTGCAAAGAAGCGAAAATTTTTGGAGTTAACGGGATTCTGAATAGAGCCATGAGAAATTCGCATGTTTTACTTACCGCGTGGTACTGCTCGTGTAGGGGACATACTCGTACTGTAAATACCACGCATTTTAGCACGATAATATGGTTCTTAAATAAATTTATCCATTTACGCGTTAATGTATTACAACAGAGATGAAGAACATTTTATAGAAGGGAGTATAGAAGTGTAGGCATTTACGGGGTTGTCCTGTCATCGCTGTCATCGCTGTCATCGCTGTCATCGTGGCCACCATTGAACGTGGGTGAAGTTGAAAGCTGAATCCTTTATTGCTGCGGCTGAGATTCTGACCGAATTATTTCACCTAGATACTGTGCAACGCCTGAAAATATTTTTCAATATTTATACCTCTTCTCGGACTAGCCGGTTTCATCAACAATATTTTGTAAATATAAGTGTATCGTATGTTTAATATAAAAATTATTCCAAACAAATAAATATGTATTAATTACTCCCGAGGGAGTTGAGTGATTATTCTCCTTCTTTTTCTGTACCCTTAAAATATTATTGATAAATAGGTACAGAATCTAAATATTATTTGAAGTCAATTAAAATTGAAGATTTTAAGTTAATACTTCATTTAATGAAATAAAGAGATTAACCGCAAACATTTACCTAATTATTTACAAAAAAGTGGGTTTATAATGGCAACGGCAATGTGTAATTGTAATTGTAAAGTAATTGAAATTCGCGGATTTTTTTGTTTTAAAAACACAAAGAAAAGTAGATCACGCCAACATCAAGACGATATAAGCAAAATTGTCCTAACTTTAACAAAGTTGTATGTATTTTATTTTAATGAAATTTATGTATCGTAACTAAATGTGCATAATGAGTAAATAAATAAATGTCGTTCGGTACAAGGCAAGCAATTGTTATAGTAATACCACCCTCATGTTGTCCACAGGCGGGGCTGCTGAGGACGGAGCACGGGGAGTACTGGCTGGAGCCGTCCCGCAAGCCCCCCGAGGAGGGCGAGGGCCACCGGCACGTGCTGTACAAGCGCTCGGCCGTGGGCAGGCGGCGCGAGGGCGGCGGCAACGGCGGCGGCGGAAAGGGGCGCCGCCGGAAGGGGCGTCGCGGCAAGAAGTGGCGCCGGAAACGCAAGAACTGCGGCACGAAGCAGCCGCCGCGCCAGGACGCTCTGCCTCGGAGGGTGCAGTGGAGCAGTCGGCCGGGGAGGCTGTCCGTCCAGGAAACCAGGCTGGACGTGGATTCCACGGTCAGTATCGACTCTCGTATGAATATTCCGTTTGCGCCGCGAGCTATCGTAGAATGACATAAGCGAGAATGTTTGAACCATTTTTGGCATTGAAAAATAAAGAGAATCGTGTAACCTTTATATTTACAATTTACACTTTGCACTTCCTTGTTTCGGTCGTCGGGATCCGAAATCCGTACACAAGAGCATACAGTCGTACACAAGAGCGTACAGTCGTACGCTACAAACAGCACACACTACGACACTGCACATTACACACACGCGCGCACCCTTCATACACCAAGGTACTCGTATATTCTCCATATTTATTTATTTATTTCTTTTACAGAAACAAACAGTCGACAATGATATAATAACGAAAAAGATACGGTTTAAAGACAGACCAGCGAAGTTTCTAAATAAAAATCACACATATTAAATTGTGGTACAACAAAAGGTTAGCTTGTGGTAGCCATAGAGCTACATATAGATGTAGGCCCATTTCATACGTATCATCCACATCCTCATCTACACGACAGGGTTGTAATTTTATCGTGTCGTGTTAATTTTTACGATCTTCTGGGGTGCTATTCTGAATCTTTTAGCGGTGGAAGAGATGAAAGAAATTTGTTTTTTTTTTATTTTTGCATGCGACCACCCTTTGTTTCACATATGGCCGCACTGATGATTAAACGTCAAACAAATACGAACATGATGGTTTTCTTTTTAAATATTATTGCGACCTTAAGGTGAGGCTTAAGCATTACCCGAAATACTTAATTAGGTTGAACTGACCAAACCGTATATGTTTTTTTCCGTTTTTTTTTTATTTTTGTAATGTTGAACTATCAAATGTAAAATGTAAAACGGTTTAATATACGTCATTTGACGTATAACAAATTAGTCAATCTCTACCCTAATAGCGCCCCTGAAATGACCATACCATACCAGTTGTTTATGTTATTATTTACGGACTTATTCAGTCCATTTAAGAACGGTAAATACATTTCTTTATAATATCATATATACAAGTACAACTTAAATGAAATGACAACTAAAGAAAATTAAAGCTAGGACAATAAAACACTTACTTCTCAAGACACGATCTTGTCCATCTTGTGATTGTTTAAATCTTGAAAGACTAAGACCAAAAAAGTCCAGATCTTGTCTCGATTTTACAATGCGACACAATCTGGACTGGCAGCAGCGTTTACTTTCAGTTTTTGCCATTTCTCTTAATTGAGTTTTTTTTAAAAAACAAGAAAAACACAAGATTGCTAGTTAATTTATATAATTTATGATTTTTCTTCTTTTCGGAAATTAAGTATTTTAAATACAGACTAAACCATTTTGGAACAAATTGGCCGAACAAATTTAGTTTAATAAATAAAAACTTCAATTGCGTTTGTTACATATTGGTTAAAGTTGACAACAGTTTCATTAATGTTAATGTGAGATAGAAGTATACTCCGATCACAAGATGCAAAGAAGTCGTTTAATCCCTCATAATTACAATTATCAAACATGTAGTAAACGAATTCGTTATGTTCGAGTAAATCGAGATTTAAAGAATGGGAAACATTTATATCGAGAGCCGGGTGATATTGTCAATAGGCAGTAAAGGATCAATGGATTAAGTAGCTCTAGTATCAAGAACAGTACAAAAAATCAAATCAAGACAATATCCCGAACAATTTGTGATATTATTTGACTAATACATACTCATGAATGCAAACGGATTGACAAATTCGGCCGTTTGTAGTATTATGGTGTCCTTGTGTTTTAACACCATCTTTATCATCAAGCCGATTCCTTTGGCAGGTTATAATCTCCACATACAAATACGGAACTCGCATTGCGAGAAACTCGCTCCATTAGTTCAGTTTGGGCCTTATAGATATCAATTGGTGACGAATGAGGAAAATAAACTCAACCAATTATATGTTTCTTTGAATTAATCGAGACACACAAAAATAACTGCTCGGCTACATTATTAGAAGATTCGCAACATGGCAAGAATATAACTTTTTAACCCATATCATAACACCCGCTCTGGTTTTGTTTGAAGCTGTAGACCGGTCACAGCGAAACATATTGTATTCGGTTAATCCGATTTCAGCTTATATAATATTGTCAGACAACCAGGTTTCGGTGAAGAACATCAAATCGTATGTGCATCTTGTGGAAATATTGCATCTTAAAATGTTTAATTTGGTATTAAGACCATACATATTTTGATAGTACATTGTAGAATTGTGCTGACAGTTTCGACCGTTCAATTTTCCACTAAAAAAAAGAATACATGATAACTGCTTAGATTCTGCCGCTTGGCATGCGGGATAGTTTCTAGCTCTGGTAGAATGGGTAACGAGTTTCTCGAAGAATTCGCAGGTTCCGCACACTGGAGCTGGAGATTTTTCTAGGTTTGGGCAGGCATCACGATTGGGTCCAGATTTGCCACAGAGGGAACAAATTGGCGTGTCCGCAATGCATCGGGATGCGATGTGACCATAGAGTTGACAGTGACCACACCTAACTAGTCAACACAGTCCCTAACTTTATATGGTTACCAATCCATCGCTAATTTGATCAAAGAGATGATGGAATAACGCACAGAGGGAGGAACCCTGAAAATATGAGTCCAAGTTTCTGTTCGAGGGCTAGATTTATAGGATAGTACTATTTGTTTTTAAAGTTAATCAAGTAGCAAGTTTATATCAGCATAGGTTTGTTAGTGACATTGACAATTTCCTCTGTGGAATTATTTTGTTCAAGATCATGAATGGCTATGCGTGGAAGCCTGTGAGACGCTACTGTTGCTCAGCACCTGATGATTCCGGATTATCGGCTAATTTTATAGCTTCCTCGTTAGAACTGAACTATAATGGTTACTAATCAGTAATAGTCAGAACACCGATTATTTCCAACTTTATAAAATAAAAAAAAATAGATCCTTTCATCAAATGACTTCTCAGATGCAGATGTTCAATTCATACTGATAACATTTTTTTAAATCTATATTAATTTACTTAATATTCCTTGTTACTTTTAAGCTGTGGTGACATAGCGTCGTTATTCTGTTCATAAATCCAAAATCCTACTACAATACCAAAACGAAAAACAAACCAAACTAACAATAGAAAAATCAGTTCAAATAAAGAAATTTCAATAATTAATTTCAAATTGATTATTTTTAACATCTTACCGAATACTAATTTTCAAATAATGTTCCTCGTTGTTGATAATATTTTAATTTTTTCATTGAACTTTTTTTATTCGGATTGAAAAATACGTATCCTATTTTACTTCTCATCTCGCCGGCTATCTCTGTGCAAAAAAATATGTCAATCGGTCGCTCCGATATGACATGAAGGCAACACAAACCAACAAACAAAAGCACATTCGCATTTATAATGCATAGTCATATTAGTGTGGATTATTTTAACGATTTTAATTTCTTTTCCATTTCAGTCTGGTTATTTTAGTTTTAGGTCTTTGAGTTGTTTATTGTTAATGGTAAATTATCAACCAATTGTAGCTATCAGAACAAAGACAGGTTAACTGTTTTATGTGAGCATGATATTTCGGTTGATGATAAGGTCCAGTCAAAATTTTAATTGTTTACTCGCTATGATTTGTTTTCATGGATGAATTTACTCATTCTTTTATTTCTTAACTGAAGTTCAGTATGTGGGTATTAATTATTTTGTATTTTGTTTATTTCAATTTATTTTCAACTCTGTGCATGAACAGACTAGAAACGTCGGGACGCTTAAAACCTTTTAAACACTAGGTTGAATTATTTTACGAATTATAATCGTTTAAACCTTTCATGCTGCGAGGTGTAAGCATCACCCCTCCGGGAGATAAAAATTACGGGAAGATTTTCAACAGTGGCCAACTTTTGACTTTGGCGTATTTTATATTACAGGAGTTGACCAAAGGGTTACAGATTCTTATTTACACGCGTTTTGCTACTTTCCGTTGTTATAAAGTGCCGCGCTATTTGAGCTTTTTAAACTGTTTCGTTCCGGTTAGTCATTATGTTCTTACGAGATTCATCATTCACAATTATTTGTTTTGTCACGACAAGCTAAAAGGACTCCATGATGTAATAATCCCATTACATGAACAGTAATAATTATAATTTATCCCGCGTCGTACGTAGAACTCGGGAAGGGGGGTCACGTTGTGTCTTGTGTCTTGTCAGTAAACATTCATAATTCATTTTGTATGGTTTTTAAATTAGCCCAGAATGGCCTAGAGTGGCCTAGAATGGCCTGGAGCGCTGGCGCTGTCGGAACATCTGCCAAATTTATGGCTTTCGTGACGACTCCAACAATTATTAATATTACGCAGTGAATTACGTGGGTTTCCAAAAATCTACAGTCGTTCATTAGGACACGTCTCTGTGTTGACAGTGTCGCCTCTGTCACCGGCCGCCGGTCAGCACTGCCAGCACTGCCAGCGGTCACCGCCGCGCGTCGCCATACGCCGCGCCGCCACCGTTCGTGCAACAAAACATCATATCATATGCCCTGGACCATTGCGTCCCCGTCTCGAGTCTTGTAATGTCTGTCTACCGGCAGTGAAGAATGCAGTGCGTACCTAGCGACCCCGCCAAATACTTCTTTTAATCTACACAATTAACTCATAATAATTGGATTCGTTCAATTTTTCATTGCATTACTTAAAATTACCATTTAACTGGTATCAATCCGGTACCTATCTCAGTGTGTGTAGATAGTGTACATCTAAACTATGAATAAAATAAAAGGGGGCCAAGATATTTTTTTCTCCTGGAGATGAGAAAAATTCAAATTAAATTCAATATCTTTTGTAAAACGCCGATGAAGTTTTACAATATTGCGAAAATGGCGTTAAATAAATTATCCATAATAATAATATCCAAAAAAAGTTATATTAAGAACAAATATTGTTCTTTCAGAAAATGGTGCACCAGTTACTGAGCCTAGCACATAACGTGCCGTGTTTTCTGACGTCGCGTCGCAGTATGCGTATCAGCTACTGGACACCTATACACGTATGTATACAGACTAGACTGGCGCTGTCCCTACAAAAGTGCCTCGTCAGCTCTGCAGATAAGATGATGCACGTTTTATATTACTTCGAATTAAATTCTCAGCAGTAATGGAGAAATACAATTCTCCCCTTCCGAACCGACAACCAGCTAACAGCCGAGCGCAGCTACATGAGTTACCTGCAGAGCGTCCCGTAATAGCGAATGCGGGTACCATCGGGTGCATCTAGTACCTAGCGCCTACAAAATAATGAAAGGCATTAATACGTTTTTCTGAATCTTCTCAACTTAGGTCAAGCAAAAACTGTTAAAACTAGACCCAGGTAAAGGTGCATGTCCGGAACGTATCCCCCTTTTATTCATTATTCATTATCAATCGTGTTATCAGCCCGCTTAACTTTTGCGCGCTATTTTGAAAAGTCACTTTCAGTCACTCACGAAAGCAGCTTTCCATGTTTGTGGAAACTTGCGCATACATGGTGTGTCCGAAAAATAATGTCAGTGAGTTAATTACAAAGAAGTTATTGAACTTTTCGTTACAACACATCAAAATTCTTCAAAATAGTCTCCTCCTGCGCTGATGCATCGGCTCGAGCGATTTTTTCAGGCATCAAATGCTCCACCGTAGGCCTCTTCCGTAATGCTCCTCAAGGCCGCGTTACAAGCTCCTTGGGTTCCCTCGATGGTCTCGAAATGCTTTCTTTTCATGGGTCCTTTCAGACGTGAAAACAAAAGTCGTTGAAAGCCAGGTCCGGACTGTAGGGAGGCTGGGGAATCATTGGAACCCCCGCTTTGGTCAGGTAGTTGGTGACGAGGAAGGTGCTGTGGGCATGCGTGTTGTCGTGATGCAAGTTCCCGTCGTCTGCGATTTCCGGCCGGGTGCGTTGAATCCTGTGGTTTTTGAATTATTTTTTCTTACTTTCACAGTTGTACCAGGTGGTACAAACTCGTGATGGAGCAGTCCTTTGATATTAATTGTTCGCGACAGATTTGAAAACCAGTTGACTACGTGAAATATCTGAGAATAAACGCCATGAGCATCGTCTTGGTTTTGAACCTGCTCATCCTGGCCTTCTCGGGGCGAGGAGCCGCCATCTTTTGGCCGATCCAACAGAACATCGTCTTCAAAAGCTGTCTCGATCATTTTAACAGTTTCCGCGGCAGTCTTGCCAAGTTTGACGCAAAACTTGATCGCCATCCTTTGCCCTACCGAACGCTGCATTTTGACTTTTGTACAAGGTCCCAAAACAACTTCGCGGAAACGCCTATCCTTACTCTCTGGATGGCCAGAGAAGACTAAGAGACCCAGCGTTCGTTAGCCAACTTCCCCCACTACCATTCCCAACCAGTCCATCTTCGCTTCGAAGTACAGTCACGTCCAAAAAAATCACTTGCATTACTTTCCGGAAACACTATATATAACTCCCTTTCACAAATTTGGCAACAAAAACGACATAAGAAATTAAAAACCCATAATTCTAACTGAAACATGGATCACTAATAGTGAAGCAGAATTATATGACGTAAATAATTATAATGTAATAAACTCCTGCCGGGAAGGTAGAGGAGGAGGTGTAGACGTATATATAAAAAATTACATAGATTAAGAAGAAATAAATATTAAATATAATAGTTATATGTCAAACATCATTCTAGTAAGTCTAATAAAGCAGAAAATAAATTTATGTGCTATCTACAAACGACCAAATAAAACCGAAGTCCATAATTTCATACATTTCTTAGAAAGAAAAATTCTTGCGTATGGAAATAAAGGAAAAACAATAATAGTAGGAGATTTTATTATAAATATACTAGAAAAAGACAATATACTAACAAATGAATATGTAAATAGCATAGTATCTAATAACTATATAATTCTTAACGAAATTTCACTTGAAAAATATCACAGAGGGGAAAACACGATCATTGACCAACAAATATTATAGAAGCTAAATATACTTTAGACTACAAAGACACTCCACTTTGTAAACACAGAGCACTCCATCTACATATAGATATACCTATCGAAAGACAAAAAATAGCCAAACAAAAACACACCTTGGAAATTTCATGGCAAAAATACAAGTTACTAGTTTTAAACAGTTACATGACATTATCCAAAACGAAATAAAAAAGAACACAAGAACCAAGATGAGAAACTTCACAACGTCAAGAAAGGAGGGTTAGCTAACTAAAAACATATTTCAAAATATAAAAAATAAAAATCAAGAATATAAACAAATGATCAAAGAAAGAAATAACAGTCAAATTGTCGACAGTCAAATCGAACTAAAAAATATTTTAAAAGATTTAAGAAATTAAATCAGGAAATCGGAAAAACAATATTATCAAAATTATATAAAATCAGCAGAAGGCAGCAGCAATAAACTTTGGAAAATAATAAAAAATATCAAGTCTGGAAAAAAATTACAGTCAGTTAATATAAAAGAAATAAAAATTAAAGGTGGGATTTTAACAAGTGATGTAGAAGAAATATCAAATATTATCAATTAATATAACTCCAATGTAGGCCAAAACCTTGCAAATAAATTAATTGGACCATGTCTAAACAAATCAGAAAAACGAAGAAGAAAAATAAATAGTATATTTTTTCTTAGACCAACAACGACAAAAGAAGTATGTAAAATAATTAACAATCTTAAAAAAAATGCATCACCGGGATATGATAAAATCAAACCTACACTAATAAAAAATCTCTATATAGATATATCCGGTCATATCGTAATTAATGAATATGCATATACAGTTAGGAATCTACCCGGAGGAATTCTAAACTAAGAATATCTCCTATCCGAACCGAACCGGAGACCGAACGGAACCTAGTAACTATAGACCTATAGCGAATTTAAGTGTATTTTATAAAATCTTCGAAAAATATATTCATAAACGATTAATGGGTCATATAAATATAAATAAATTATCCATAATATGCTTAAACAAACATAGTTTTCAAGAAAAAAAGGAACCGGAACCTTCCTAGTAAATTTAATTTATTTATTTATTTATTGTGGATAACTTATATAGCGCCATTTTCGTAATAAAATACCTCAAGGGCGCTTTACATGGTGATTCTATTGTTAAGTTAATTTAATTGAAGCTTTTAAATTTGTAATTTAATTAAAATAATTTATTTTGTTGTCACGTGCTACGGATTTATTCAAATGATTTAGAGAACAAGTGGGTTTTAAGTTTTTTCCGAAACATCACTTCACTTTCACAGCCTCGCACCTCTGCTGGGAGAGCATCCCATGCCATAGGGCCTGCGACCGCAAATGCGCGCTCACCAAATTTAGTGCGCTGTTTGCGTAGAGGTATAATAACTTTTCCTCTCGCCGTAGACGTAGCTGATCTAAGCGTGAGACGCCTGTCAGCTAGTTCATCTGGAATGCATAGTTCCCTTAGATATTCCGGAGCCGAGTTGTGCAGTGACTTAAACATAAGCCAACAGAGTTTGTATTCGACCCTCTGTGGAAAACGTAGCCAGTGTAGTTCCCGAAGTAGTGGAGTGATATGACTGAAATATTCTCTTTTATTAAGATATGAACTGAACCACATATGTGCCTGATCACGGATACCATAAGTTTTCTCCAGACGTTCAAGCAAAATATTATGGTCTACAGTATCAAATGCAGCACTCATGTCCAGAAGAGCCATCAACACCAGATTACCAGAGTCCACCGACGTTATAATGTCAGACAGTACTCTTATCACTCCCGTCTCCGTGGAATGAAAACGTCGGTATGCCGATTGCCTTACCGAAAATAAAGAATTCCGCTCGATATAGTTAACGAGCCTGTGAGAAACTATTTTTTCTAGTATTTTTGATACGATGGGAAGATTTGAAATAGGGCGAAAACTGGAAAGATCTTCCACATCTAGTTGTGAATTTTTTTTAAGTGGAGTTACATTTGCTTTTTTTTGAGTTTTAATACATTACATTCAAACCAACGTGGATGCTAGAGTTCCAATCACAGGAGTAATATTAGATTTTAAAAAAGCTTTTTATACGGTACATGATAAAAACCATGATAAAAAAATTAACCGATATTGGAGTAAAATCTCAAGAATGTAAACTTCTTAAATCATATTTAACAAATCGGAAGCAGTATACCTTTGTAAATGTCAAATGCAAACAGTAAATTTTGGAGTAACACAAGGATCTATTTTGGGTCCACTATTGTATATTTTATATATAAATGACTTATCACTGTATAATTTTAAAGGAAAAATTATTATGTATGCCGACGACATTGGACTATTCTATAAAAATCAAACAGATGTATTGACAAACAATGGACAAACACAAACTTACTTTATCAAAAAAATGCAATATTATCTATTTTGAATCTAGTAAAAAATGTCATTAAGTAAATGCTTACATAAATAATGAACGACTTACTGAAATTGAATATGTTAAATACTTAGGACTAACAATTGACATGGACAATTTACAGCAACAATTCAATTGGCAAAAAGGCGTCATTATCGAGTCTATTTTTTTTAATGAAAAACTTTGTTCCAAAAACGGAAAAAAATCTAATGTACGAAGCCTATGTAAAAACGAAACGAAGCAGATTTGAATATGTTATATGCAACTACTATGGGGAACAGGAAATAAAAATGACATAAACAGACTACAAAGACAGCAAAATAAAATATTAAAGTTAGTAGACCTACCTTATCTAACAGCAACTAAAGAAGTTTTTAAACGAACGAAGCAATTATGTAAATATAACTGAACACTTAAAACTAGAACCCTTAAAATTTATTCATGAATTAGTTACTGATGTGATCGTAGACAAAGAACTAAATCTTTAAAAAAATGTACTAAACATCGACACAATACGAGAATATCAGAAAAATATCATATACAACCATCTAAAACGAGACAAGGACAGTCGCGATTAACAAACCATGGACTTACATACAGATTATACAATAAATAACCAGACAAAACTAAGCAAAAGACTCAGACAACCTTTACAAAATACATTAAAAATATCATCATTACCAATAGAATGTGAATTTCAAGAGTAAAAATAAATCTAACTTCGAAAATAGTTATATCAAATTATTTATTTATTTATTTATTTAACTTTTTGTACATAATGTTATTTGTACATTGGCGGGCTTATTGCCAAATGGCAATTTCTTCCAACCAACCAATAAAATAAAAGTTTTATTTTTATTATTCAAGTTACAGAACATATTCAATAGAAAAAAAAAAGAATAAAAATTTAAAGATATATAAAAATAGAAATAAACGTATTTGTTTATAAATTACCTTAAATCGAAACTATTACTCAATGGGAAAAAGGAAAAAAGAGGAAAGAGGAAAAAGGAAAGGAGGAGAGATTAAGGAAGAGAAAGGAGATGTTTCTTCAGACGTGATTTAAACAGAGATAATGTAGTAACATCTTTGATGGTGGATGGGAGATGATTCCACAGTCGAGCCGCATGGACACTATATGAGTTAGAGAAGAAAGAGGAATTGTGTATGGGTATTAAGAGAGTGCCTTGAAAATGAGAACGAAGAGGTAAACCATGAACTGATAAGCGTTGAAATTTTTCACACAGGTATATAGGAGCGTTAGGACTATGAAGTACATTGAACAGAAGTGAGAGTCTCTCCGCTGTCTAATTTTGAGCCATTTCAGTTGCCTACGATAATCAGAAATGTGGTCATATTTCCTAAGACCAAAACAAATTACCACCCGTGTAAGGAAAAAACGACTTGATTTATTGGGTCCACGTGTAGTATTTAGTGAACATGATAAAAATAAAAAAGGAATCAATTCATTAGTTACGTAAACCTTGACGACGAAGCTTGTTTGCTTTGAAACCGGTCGGTGGATTTTTTTTTTTTTTTAAATTAGTGGTTAAAAACAAAATTGTTTAATTTATTTTATTTTGTTAAAAATATTTTATTAAATGTATGTAACTCGTAATGGTTTATCAATGAAATTTTTAAAAAGTAAAAAAATAAAAAATAAAAATTTTAAAAAATAAACTGGTGTCAAATTATGGAAAAATCTTTGAATCTCACGTTAGCATTTATTATCATGTTCGTTAATTGCTCTGCGCAGAGCAACACGGAGTTGATCCAAAAATATCAACGTTTTCATGTTTACATATATTTATTATCATTGCCATTCCGTGGATTGAAGAACACAGGTAGATGTCATTTATATCGATTTTAGGAAGATGTTTAAAAGAGTTAATCATTCCATACTTTTTGAAAATACGAAAGATGTTAGCATTCATGGTGACCAACTAAGGTGACGTACATCTCATTTTACTAACAGAAACCAAATTATAGCTGTAAATGGCTTTGACTCAAACCCGGAACTAGTAACTTCAGGGGTACCTCAAGGAGCTCACCTAGGACTTCTTGTATTTTTGATTTTTATCTTCCAAATAAACGGAAATCTAATAAAATAAATAAAACAACTTTGTTTTTAACAACTAATTCTAATAATCTTATAAATTATCTAGTTTGTTCTGATAACTTCTGAACATTCTCAAACGTCAAGTGAGGAGACGATTGTAACAAGTTACAGGGTGACATAGATACTTTATGCATGTGGTGTATAGGCAATTAAGGCATTAATTTAAGTATAAAACATGTCAACAAATTAGTTTCACTAAAAAAAAAAATATATAATTTGCCGCTTGCCCTCAATTTTCGCGATCATTTAGAGCATATAGCAAACAAAACTAAAAGAATACTCGGCAGTATATCTACTTATAACAGTTTTTAAAAAAATACTCTTTAATTTATAGACCCGTGTATATCTTGTTTATAATATTTGTAAACTCACTATTTTGCTCGGCGTATTTTTATTTTTAATTTTTGAAAATTTCAAAAAGAATTTCATTTGTCAATGTGCATCGCAGCTGCAAGACGTTTGGTGATATGAGCATTTATACTATGTAAATTAAATTAAAAATGTATATTTTTCTAACTTGTCTTAATTTAATTGAAGTTTTTCAACTGTAAATTGGGTCCAGAGTTTCAACCACCCGGCCCATGCGTTGACGTATCGCTGAAAATTATAGTGATTTATACAATTTTTCATTTGTGCCGTCAGGGAGCAAATGCATATTATTGAAAATATAAGCTTATTATAATTTTTGGCTAGGGGTAGTAAAAATAAAATACGCATGAAAAGAATGTAGTCTTCCTGGCTTGTTCTAGGCAAAACACTGTGGATCGCGATCGGTGTGAAATCGGCCACTAGGTGTCGATCAGAGTATTATACGAGTAGCGCCTAGTGCCCAATACATTTACGAGTATGAAAATACAGTTGGCCAAGTAATGTCTGAAGTGGGAATACGTTTTGAAAAACGAATTGAATTTTAACGCTGAGCTTTTGTCATAGCTACTCTGAAACTAATATTGTTAATTGAATTCACACTGAATTGGGTCACGTAGTTATTTTCTGTAATCACAAGTACCGTTGACTGATGACTTATTTCTTGTATTTAGATTACGTAGATCTGTTGACACGAAATTAATTCCCTACTTCGCTAGTTATATAATGTCTCGGCATACAACGTATGATCCTAATGGACTTTTCATGTACCCAGTTACCTACCCTACCCATTCAATTGACAATAACGTAAGTCACCCTTTTCGCAAGAATTTTGTTGCAATAATTTGTTCGCGCGTCCGAGGCCAAAATACAAATAACAAGAAAACAGGCGACTAGTTCTTATTACTTTTACTATGAAACAGAACACTGAAAATAACGTATAAACGCGATGATTGATAGATTACAAAAAATAGTAGCGATACATAAAAGATGTTTAAAAATTAATTTAATGTATGAGATAAATGCAATAGTAATAACACTTATTGACTAAATAAAACTTTTTGAATGTTACAAGAACTAAAGAAGGTATTCTTAAAGGGTTTTTTCCGCTTATTTCAACGCGTAAAGTTTTAGAGTAAAACGCGTTAGAAATGTCATAAATTTGAATTTTTAGGGAATAATGTTCATAGGTAAACAGTAACATGATTTATTTTTAAAATGTATTTTTATATACGTCCGGCTCAAACCTTATCCTGATCTCCAACTTTACACCGGAAGCACAGTTCATATTTCACTGTGGGGTTATATTATTATTTTTTGAGGCTTAAAATTCACATCACTAAAAACCGTAACATAAGTTGAAGACCTGTAATAAAATAGGGCTTAAATACCAAAAAATAAAAAATGACGTTGAGTATGAGGAAATGTTCTATATGCCTACGCCAATAACACAAATTAGAACTTATGTACCAGAAAAAAATATTTTATATCAATCTGAAGTCATGTATATGGGATGAAGCCTAAGTACAATACCCATTAACGCATATAAGGGCCTACGTGATTAATCGCAGCGCTAAGCATTTCATACAAAATGGCTGGACGCGAGACTTGTGATCCGGATACGCCTTTTACAACAAAGCGGAAAAGAAGTGGTTTTAATAAGTTAAGTGAAAATAAAAAGTTAAAAGCCCAAGCGAAACAATATTGTTCTACTAAAAATGTGATTGTACCAGCAAAAAGTCCTCCGAATACTTCGGTAAGTCGCTTTTTTAAAAAAAAACTGTTTTGACAAATTTTTGAAAAGTTTTAACTAGCGTTTAGAATCTAGGGATGTGCAAACGATGTCTGAGGTGCACAGGGCTCAAAGCACGTAGCCTGGGAGGAGAAATCGAGTGAACACGATCACCAAATAGTGATATTTCAATTATTTTAGTATGGAAAAATATCGGCTTAAAATATAATCTTTGAGTGAATTACTAAAGTTTTAAGAATAGTGGAGTATTTTATGTTCATTTGCATGATACTTTGCCTTATTTATTCTGAGATTTTAAAAGGATTTTTCTATATTTATAGCTGTAATAAGTGCTAAATTGACCCCGTTATACCAAATTTTATTCAAACGTTTTAACTAAAATTCATGTAGAATTTAGTATGTATTTCATATATAATTTAGAAGATTAATAGCTTTATAGCTTAATTTACAAGAAACTTTGGGCATTTTCCTAATTACTCCTGTGAAATTATCAGATAGGTGGGTGAATATTTATTTTTTGGCAAGAAAGTGATAAAAATCCGGTTTTTGAAATGTCAAAAGTGAAATACATATTCACCCAGGTAAATAATTTGTAGTATTGCTTGTATGTTAACCTTAGAAAGTGGCATTTAGGGTTATTTTTGACAGTCCTCCGTAAAGTTGACTTTTTTTTTCAATTCAGAATGACTGTAAAAGTCTTCTTTATGATCAAAAACTGCAGTTGCATAAATAATTTTACGAAGCTGGTGACTGGTTGAAGCAAAGTGCATATTTAATGGGATTATTCCATATTTCAAACATTAAAAGACGGAGAAATGGGAAATACAAAAACCCATCAGAAAGCAAAAGGCAGTGTACTGTTTATTACACTGTCCCTAATGACAATGGTCAAGTAGTCAATGTCTGTCGTGCCACTTTTATTGATATATTTGGAGTAAGTATTAAGGTATTCGAGTCCTACTAATACGAGAAAAAAACGCGGAGAGACTATCCTCACCGAAAAAGGGGTAATAAGAAAAAATATCGGAAATTCGATCTTGAAGACGAAAACCAAGTCATCGGGCATGTTAAATTATTTCCACGACAAGAAAGCCACTATTCACGATCTAAGACAAGTAATAAATTAATTAAATTTAAAAATAAATTAATTAATTGGCGATATAAAAACCTATAAACTACGCAAATTAGATTACCAAAGCCGGATCACGGACGAAAAAAAAAAGATTTACTCAACATGATCGAGTATATGCCTTCTGAAGAACACAAAAATTTCTACAAAAATCTTTTCCAGTAGAGAGTTATGATAGATATCTTTTTCCATTGATTAATAATTATTATTTTTAATTTACATACCTACATTATAAATGATGTATTTTTTTGTTCAAAATTATGAGTTTTACGCATCCTTGAATTAAAAATCAGACATTTTAATGGATGTTGGAGATAGGCCCTATTTTATGTTTTTACGCTAGGCACTTAGGCCTGACAAATGAAATAGCAGTTGGTCTTAAGGCCTTCTCAATTACTTTGTTATTTTATACCCTTTTAAAATAATATTTTACTATATAATTTTCACTAAACTTATTTCTTACACATTTGTACACATTTTAAAGAATTAAAAAATATATGCTGTATACCAAAAAAAATGAGTATATCTTTAAACCCTTGTAACTTTTTTTCACTTTTCTGGTGCTTAGGCCCAATTTTATTACAGGTCTTCAGTTATCGGGACTATTTACACGGTCACGTGGCATTGTAACGTGGAACATTATATTGTACATAGTGTGAGTGGTTCACGATGTGTAATACTAGTGCGAGTAAAAATAGAGAATAGATATTAACTTTACCGAGAGTAAAAAAATAACATAATACGCGTCATTCCGAAGCACGCTTAAAATCGTGCAATTACTCATTGTCGGGAAACCTGAAGTCGTCCAATTATTGCCGAAAATAAGATTTATCTAGACTAATGCCATACTGGGTAAATAAAAATGCGCGGTTAAAGCAATATTTTTTTAAAACGTGTACGAATTTGGTATTCTAAAAATTTAAAATGAGAAGCTAGATTAGATCATGCTACAAAATTTTATAATGAAGAAGTAAAATATAAAATTACAAAAAAAACAAGGGGTGATAGACAAATCCTGGTGGTTATCTTTAAAATATATACAAGAGGATTCATTTAATTTTAATTAAAAATATCTTGAATTTGTTTTAGAGTACTGAGGAAGCAGTTAGAAAAGCTCGCTCCGTGAGCAGACCCCGCCACGTGGAGGTACTTCTGGTGGCAGACTCCAGCATGACAGACTTCCACCAGAAAGGAAACGTGGAGACGTACCTTCTCACTATCATGAACATGGTGAGTCCAACCACTATTAGATGTGTACAGTGTTCAGTGCTGTGGGGGCAGTGAGGACACTCTCGCTCCGTGAGCAGACCCCGCCGTGTGGAGGTGCTTCCGGTGGTAGACTCCAGCATTACAGACTTCCATCAGAAATGAAACGTGGAGACGTATTTTTTTACTATCATGAACGTGGTGAGTCCAACCACTATCGGATGTGTAGTGTTCAGTACTGCAAAGGAAGTGAGGACGCTCGCCCCGCGAGCAGACCTCTCCACGTTGAGAGCAGATAAAGTATGTTTTTTTCTACAGTACCATGACCGAAGAGAAGCTTTGGATAGTAAAGTACGATCACACGTCATATTGTGTACCTTACCTATAACACGCAATCATCGTTGAAAATAAATCATTACTTCCCTTGATAAACATTTCACTCAAAAACTTCTCGGAAAAGAAAAATCCCACGGAGTCATGCCAAGGTTATTGACATGCGTGGACTATAATTACTCGGAAGGTTAGTGATTCCTAAATATAAGATATAAAGTATGTAGGTACTGACAGATATGTCCATTTGCTAATCATTATGTTTTATATTGCATGCTAAATCGAAAACGTGATTAAATTGTCGTTTACTGGTAATAAAACACTGCTCCACTAGTAGAGCATAGGAATAGGAAAAACAATAATAGCCATAAAACAGTGCCAATTAGCTTACGCACGGTGCGGCGGCATATTATGAATGAGTTATGAACCGTTTGATAAGTAAATTACTATGTAGGAATAAATCGTTTGTCTAGTAGGCATTCATTTTCCAAAAATACCAATTAATAAACTATGTATTTCACAGACAACGGCCCGTGGTTTGATTCCTCGCTTAATTAGTACTATCCACACATGAATATTTACTAGATGAACAGAAATTGCCGTTTAACACCGAAAAATATACATAAATAGGGTCTAAAGTAGTGTTTACAACCTGGAATGCGCTAATTGAACCGATTATGGCAGGTGTCAACGCTGTACCTCGACCCGACCATCGGCAACTATATCAACATTGTGGTGGTGAAGATCATCCTGCTGGAGGAAGCGGGAGAGCTGAACATTACGACCAACGCGGACACGACGCTGGGCAACTTCTGTCGCTGGCAGAGGGAGCTGAACCCCGCGGACGATGAACACCCCAACCATCACGACGTGGCCATCCTCATTACCAGGAAGGACATCTGTGCGAGGCAGAATGTCCCTTGTAGGTATGGCCTTACTACTACTAACGCTAACGCTTTCCTTCTTGCCAAATTCCATAACCTTGCGCGGAACGCTTTTGTTTCCTTTCATTATCTACCGTTTGTATTTGCTTTAAGCTTTTACTACTTGTATTTTTTTTTAAATATTATTGGATTCATCGTACCGTCATTACAGTAAATCTTATAATGAGATTAAGGCTATCAATTAATTCGCCTTGATATATTTATTACCGCAGTTATTGGTTCCTTAGATCTTTCTGAAGAGATAACTCGGTCGTTGACCGAAGACTAGCAATCATTTAATCTTTACCTGAGTTTCTCAATTTTTAACGAAAAGGTTAATATTTTTACTAAAAAAGTGAATAAAATGTATAATATTTTCTATGATTTAAATCTTTTGTTTGGGTACAACAATTACGCCGGTATTTGCGCTCAGTTTTCGCATTCAAAATTAAAATTAATTTAAGGAAAATTTTATTTGCTATTCGGCGCTAAAGACACTGGAACGTCGGGAACTTGTAATTTCGGCGAGCGAAGTTAAAGCTATGAAAACTAAAGAGTCAGGCTAAAAAAATTGCAATAACATTCTCAACTAATACGAAGGTCAGTCAAAAACTAAGACCTCCTATTTTTTTCTCCTTTTATTTGAGGAGAAATTGAAGTACAATTATGTAGGTTGAAAACCACACTATTTTCAACACAATCTCCGTCCATTTCCACA
The DNA here is from genome assembly GCF_059751315.1 of Micrasema longulum. Classification (NCBI taxonomy): domain Eukaryota; kingdom Metazoa; phylum Arthropoda; class Insecta; order Trichoptera; family Brachycentridae; genus Micrasema; species Micrasema longulum. The sequence goes on along the minus strand of NW_028278060.1, from coordinate 113,964 downwards.
GTTTTGGTTCATTTTTTAATAAGGGCATGTATTCCATAATGGTAAAAAGCACAAACTTTTGAATACCCCAGTTGTCGAATAATCGTCATCACACTGCAAAGGCAGTGAGGGATGACGTGGAAAGACTGAGAGGATGCTACACAATGCATCTGTAGTTATCGGGCAGTCACCACGAATGATGTCATCGACTCGCTAAATATTGCGTGGAATCACTGCAGTCAACGGCCCGCTGCTCCGTTTTTCGTCAGCCAACGGTGTTTGTCCTTCAGCTTCGTTATAGGGTTGAACTCATCGTCCAACAGTGCTAACATCCACTGTTGCATTTGGCTTTTATGAATGCTAATGGGCGTTTCACCTTCTGCATTCAACAATTCAATCACAGAACGCTGTCTAATACGAACATCGATGTCGGTCATTTTGCGAGCGACTACAGTGCTGCCACCTGTTGATGCAGAAAATTACTACTGCAGTAGATTATAGAAGAAAAAATAGTGCCGAATTCAAATTTTTCACTTAACTAACTTTATTTAAGTAGAAAAAAGTCGTTTTTGACTGACCCTCGTATGACAAAATAAAAGGTTTTACTTAAATACACCAACTACTACATAACGAGGCGAACTTTCCTCCCTTCGATTTCTGAGAGCGAGTCAAAAGCTGTCGTCCGGGTGTTGGTTCTATTTCACATACATAACTGCATTCTTCATCCGCCTGAACACAGTCAACTACTGACATACCATTTCACATTTCATGGAATCTGACTTGGTCGCGAATGATTTCCTTTTTAATTTTTGACAAAAACCTCCATAGATGATTTTCCCCCTAAAACTCTCATGTAGATATCTCTAGTGCTATACATTACTTAGTAGATTACTCTATACTTGTACCTCACCTAATTGAACTATTAACTAACTTCAGGATGTTAAATGAAATATCGTCGATGCACATCAAATATGAGCCATGTGACGATTTTTACGAAAATGAGTTAAATATACAGTTTTTTTCCATTTATTTTTTCTCCGCTTTTTTAGATTTATATCTATCTAGCTTATGCTACATAAAAATAAAAAATATTTACTGAGATAGAAAATGAACCATGTGAAAACAATCAAAATTTTGCATTTGAACATGAGCTATGTGATATTTCTTTACATTGTCTCCATACAAAAATCCCTTGCACGAACTTAATCCAAATTTAGGCATTTGCAAGTTTGTAATAGACAAAGATCATCACCCTTTTTATGATTTTAAGAATTTATCGAAATCATTTATGAAGGTTTTATTTTACTGTGAATAATTTACAATTGTTAAGTTCAAAATTATAACAGTACCTAGTTTGTACTTTTTTCCTCTAAACGTGTCTTAGGTAGGACACCTTCAGGACTTTGATATCAATCAGCAACACTGTCTGTCGACTCTTGCTCATGGTTCATGGAATGATCATCATTTCATCATGATTCATCGTTTTATGAAACATCCACATTTCGAATGCCTCTAGATTGTTCTTAATACTGATCTTGTAGGTCTACGATTCAACTCCGTACAAAAGCACAGACTAAACATAACACTTAACCATTCTTGGCTGGATTTTCAAATTAAGGTTATCATTACAGAAAATTCATGTTCAATACAAACCTTACTCCCGCATCATTGATTCTATTGATGAGTACACACTGGATTGGAATGCTCTCTGATGTTCCAATTTTCAGTTTGATGACAGCTTGTTGGTTCGAATATAAGTTTTTCATAATGTTTATATCTTTGTCACTATACCACGTCTCGAAACATTCCTTTAAAATCCCCATATTTTACTTGATCAAATGTTTTTTCATAGTCCGTGAAACAAACGAAAACATCCCTCGTTTGGTGTCAGAATTTCTGTAGTAACACATTTATTGTCTGCAATGCTTTTCCAGTTCCAAAGCGACTTCTAAAACTAAATTAAGAGTTGTCCAGATTGTCTTCACATTATACTCTTATACTGGAATGGATTTTTATAAAAGAGTGTCTTTAAAACGTAACTCATCGGACTTATCAGACTGTAATCATATTTTTTTGGTTGCCGTTTTTTGGAGAGAATGATGAATATGGATTTAAATTGGTGTTGGGGAATAGTCACCGAATAATGTATCATCGTTTATAATCTAAGAAGGTTGTCAATGTTATTGTTGTCAATTAATTGGGTTTTTCGTCAGGTCAATGGGCCTTTTATTCTTACTGTATAAAATGGCATGAAGAATTTCAGGCTTCAATATTAATATTCTAGAATTCAGACTGGGTATGCCAACATCAGGTCTAATGTCATTGAAGAGCGAAGCGATGCATTATAGTCCTTCCATGTCCTCATTTTATCAGCATCTTTCAACATCGGTTTGTTCATTTCATCTGTCAGACACACAGACACACAGACACACAAGGAATTCACTTTTTGTTCAGACTTAATGGTTGTTTCGTTTTTTAGTGAAAATAAAAGCATTTTATCGAGTCTTTCCAGTTCTTCACATTATTTTTGACTCAGTTTTCTACTGTGTTTCCAGCTTTTTGTTTGATTGATAATATTTACATGTGATGCTGATTATTTGTGTATTTGATGTACTTATTATGTACAATTTGAAATAATAGTAATTTAAAAAAAATAGTCTTTATTTTATTTTATTTTATTTTATTAGGGAAATCAACAGTTCTACATACATATTTTTAGTAAACAAACAGATATAGTGTATAAACTCAGAACTAATAACAGATTTCCACATAGTATACAAAGTTAGTAAAGAAAATATATATTACATATCAAATAAATACATACAATTTATACATATAAAAATGTTATTTTCATGTACTCAATAATCAAAGATTTTTTAAATATTAATTTTAAGAACATTAAGTTACTGTAAATTGGGCGGGATAAGGACAAAAATGCTTGAAGAGAGGATAAGGAGGGGGGGGAGATGTACATATTTATTATTATAATGTCTACTAAGTTACATAATACATTTTTAGTGTAAATTTTAAATCTGACAGAGTGATGTTTGTATAATCTATATTTTTAAATTTTGTATTGTACATTGAAAAAGTCCTACGAAAAAAAGCATTTTTAACATACGATGTTTTACTTATTGGTACATGAAACAGGTGGTACCGTCTACAAATCCTGGCGTCTTATAGTTATTTAACTACCACGTATTTCATAAAATTATAATTTAAAAAGAGATAACTTTATTTATTTATTTATTAACATACACGGCACGCAGTGCCCTTTACCTTAAAATAATATAAAGATTTCAATATAATATGAAAAACTTAAAAATTGAAAATAAAAGTTTTATTTTAAATAAATACTAAATATATAAGACATCAGTTTTCAGACATCAGACAAATTTGAATTGATTCTTAAAGAAAGAGGTAAGAAATAATGGCTGTAACGGTCTACTCATTTGATTTGTCAGAAGGATCCTGGCAAAATCATATTATTATATAGTCATAGTCATATTATCTGCATACTACTACATAATTCAAATGTAATAGGATGTTTATATATTAAGATATATTTAGAAATAATAGAATCTCAATGAAATCCGTTTTTCCGCGTTGGTTTGGACATGTAGAGCGAATGAACGGCACGAGAACGGCTGAAAAGATTTTCGATGCGAATGTTAATGGATGCAGGAAACGAGGAAGATCGAAAAAGTTATGACATGAATAAATCCAACAAATATTTGAAGATGAACATGTCAAAAGTCGGAATCGGCGTGCGTGCATAAGAAGATGTATGAATATAGAGGAAGCGAGGTATTTATGCAAAGACAGAGTGATATGGCGATCTGTCCTCTCTGCCTACCCTATGGAGAAACGGCGTGGTGGTTTGTTTGTTTTTGATAATTTGATAAATATTAAAAATGGGCTATGTGACGAAAACTGCGCATTAAATATGAGCCATGTGGCAAAATCGCATCAAAATACTACTTTTTGGCATAAATTAATTAATATTTGAAATAAATATATTACTTTATTGAAAAATACTGTATTTTTCCTACTTCGCCCATTCACAGAAATGTTATTTTCGGTTTAGTTTTTTTTTAAATCGATTTTCTCAGAATGTGCTCCGAGTCACATGGCTCATATTTGATGTGCAACGACGATATGTAAAAACAGTCTGAATACAAGGATGTACACTAGGGTGTCCCAGAAAAATTAAAGTTTATTTTTTTCAATGCATACCCTCTGATTTTGTTTCAATGATTTCAAAACACTTATAAATAAAATTTCACGTAAATTGAATAACGGCAACCCGTGCCGACTTGCATCGGAACTTGTCAGAACTCACATAGTACGGCGCGCGCGAACTAAGTGTTAATGTGCTTGTTATATCGTGTTTGCTTTTATTAGTGAACGCATTGTTTTCGTTTTGTCAACATGTCTGTGGAGTTACGCAGTTCTAAAAAGGAAATATTTTTAGTTGGGGATATAAAACATCAAATTACAGGTTCTAAACTTCCCTCTAATGGACAAGTGCTGGCGGTTTTATTTTATAATATTCGCAAAGTCAATTTAAGCGTCAATAAAAGTGCAAATCTTACTTTTCGTGAGTGCATTATTTATTGGGAAAAGGCACGTATACCGACTAAATCTTTACCTAACTATGCTAAGAAACTTGTAGCCTCATACAAAGATTGGAGAAATTTGCAAAAAGATGCAAACAAAACTCAAGATGTGTTTGAGCAGCGTTGACAAGAGTTTGTTACAAATACAACACAGGCCGAATTAATGGTGCATGTGTGCTTCTCGAACAGACATTGAACAGAGAAATGTTGATTTTTGCTTGCCGCAATCACATCTACGAATTGGTACTAAAAGCTGTGTTCAAGGCCAAAATCAGCTAAGTCACTACAAGTCCCGATATCCCTTTATTCAAAAATTTTCGATCAAACTGGAAAAACATCAATGAAGAGAAGATACAAAGCCACAAAGAAACCCTATTACGTCTGAACGATTCTAAAATTGATGAACTTTTAGAGTATTACAGAACTGAATTGACTAAAGAAATTGTAAGAGATGACTATTGAGAGTTAATAGAGCTCTGCATAATATTTTTTGGCGGAGATAAAGTTAATGAATTTAAAATTCGGCCTCCAGGCGCCATGCACCAAGCAAGATGGATGGCGAGAGCTATTTATTCATTAAAAATATCGTTGTTTAGCTCTCAATTTAAAATGTCAAATAAGGACAAAACAGCTCATATTAGACGTCTGCCTGTTTATCGCGACATCCTATGTCAAGCCTTGGCTGCAATGCACTTTAGCGGTAAAAGCGCCCTACCAGGACTTGTGCTTTTTAAAGGCTGTGAAGGCATACGAAATGGTCGACAAAACTATATCAAAAGCGGCTATACAGAAGTTTTGCCAGCATTTGTGGTATTTAGCAGACGAAGTGTCTATCTTGTCTTTATTTGACGTTGATATTAACCAAGAAAGTAAGGTAAAAATAGTTGCTAATTTGGCCAAAGAAAATCCATCGGTCCACTATAAACGCTACATTCCATCGAGAGAAGAACTGAGCGGGCCTCTTTTCGAAAAAAACATCGATGACTTTGTTTCCATGAACAGCCGATCCTTTTTCAGGCGACTCAAAATTGATTACAGTTTTCTCATGGAGTGTCCTACTTCGTGGCCCGCTAATGCTTCGTTTCAACACGCTAAAATGAAGGGGCAGTCACTGAAAGCAGTTAATGATACGGCTGAAAGAGCTGTTAAGTTGATGCAAGACTTTCATGGCTTAATCACAGTGGACGAGGAACAAAAACAATATTTATTACGTTGCGTACAAGAACACAGAAAAGTATACCCTGACTGTAAAAAACAAACCTTTAAAAGAAAATTTAATTAATAATGCCCTTTGAATAATTAATATGTATAATACATAATAAATATGATACAATAATCAAAGTACCATTGTTTTATTTACAAAATAAATATTAAGTTAAAATATTCCCCTATGGTTTCCATACAAACTTTTATATTCAAAGTTTGACATCAAGTCGGCACGGGTAATCGCTATCCGATTTTAATAATATTTATTATGTCAGTTATTAAGGTCAAATGGAACAAAATAAGAGGGTATGCGTGTCTCAATCTGTAAAAAAAAAATTGCCCTTATAGTCTGGGACACCCTAATGTACACGTACACTTGTAGTGCAAGTGTATGGTATGCAACGCACCATTTGTGAAGGAAGTCCACGCGGCACAGCACTCTGCGCGCCTCAGGTCGGCAGCACGCGTGCACAGTTGCACAGTTAACGGAGAAGACGTAAGTATGTACCTTTCCCATTTATTTTCCCGAAGAAATACTCTTCCAATAAGAAAATAAAACGGTTGGAAAAACACTCGGGAACATAAAATACGATTTTTACGATCGAATCCAACGTATTCAGAACCATTGCGACCGATCGTTGCGATAAGTAGAGTTATTAGACTACATTAGAGCTGCGGAGATGGTTTGAAGTGGTGATCTGCACCTTCTATGGCAGGAAAGTGCACTGAGCCGCGCGTGATGCATTACGCAATATTATCACTATAGATAATACGTAGACACTTACACGAAAAGTACGCGACGACTCTCGCCGCGCGCCGCCGGACCCCGGCCGCGGCCCCCGCGCTGAGCTCGGCGCCCGGCGCCCCACCATCGCATCGCGTCGTCCGGAAAAGAAACACATTTATAAAACTCAATTCCATCCACGCTCGGTGGAGTAGAACCATTTAAATGGAATACGGCAGAGCGATGTTACTATAATCTTCGAGACGTGTACCTACGTGATGTGATTACAGACTTGGCAGAATGATCCAATTTTATTACTGGACGATCGGTTATTACTTTTTGATCGTGTACCTACATTACGCGGCGTTATATGCAAAAAAATATATATCTTATTTTTTATTACTGCGCTAACGCTGTTTCTATTCCCGGTGTGAATTGAACTAGATAATAATACCCTCTGTATTCTGTGCCGCAATTGCAATCGTCGTGTTGTGCAAAACGGTAGGTATCCACAAATTAATCGCTTAATTTAGGTATCGTTATCACGGTTAAATTCGTTATGTGGTCGGTTACAGAAACGGACGTCCGATTAATCGGATCCATTAATAATTTTGACGTTAATCTTCGTAGTTAATCTACTCGGTAGGATTATCCACTCCGAATTTCGTAGAGAACAGACTGCATTAAAATAAAAATGCGCCATTCGTTTCATACTCCCGAAACATGTCGATGTCGGTCGGGACGTAAAATATAACCCTCGTATCCGAATTACAAAATGTATCCTCACATTCGGTATTTCAAAACGCTGACAAAACTCTTCACTAAAATAAAATTTATGGGGCATAATGACTTACGGGGAGGAGAGCATTATATCGGCGTATTCGCCTCACCCGAGGCGACTTCGGGCGGAGCGGACCGGCCGCGGCCGACGCTGGGTCTGACCGTTCTCCCCGCGCACCGCGCGCCCCCCTGGCGGATGACGTCACGGCACCGCCGTGCCCCGGGGGACTCAGGCTGGCGATGAACACTTCCCGCGACCCTATGTTGATGATCATCGTCATCCTCATTTCCCTATCCGCATAACCTCGTGGTGCACAGAGCACTCGCCCTTCTTCAGTAGGTACCGGTATAAATAATATTGTATATTCGCGTTAGGGACGCGCGCCTACAGCCCACAGCCCACAGCCCACGGTTCTACGGTGAGGAATTATGCATTAAAATTTCTCTCGCGTTCATCGTAATCATAAATCATAATATCAATAACAATTATAATATTGCTAACACATGTACCTACATGCACAGTACATAGTACATACATACGTACTCGATTATATTATAATATATATTACGCGGACGGCGTATTATACATACGTGTGTGTAATCGTCCTTGTTACATTCATGTATGTATTCATCATTATAGTAGGTACCTCCTTGCGTTCGTTTAGTTTGGCATTTTCTACCGATGCCTTTATTTTGTGGCGACATAGTTAAGTACAATGGAAAGTTGACTCAGTTGGGTATCTTCAGTTTTCAATGCGTATATTTATTTAATAATTCGAACGATCTTCCACTAAATTAAATTCTACCTTATGGACAATTGAAGATAATTCTGTTAACTCCCATCGTGACGCCCGTGCGGCCTGCCCCGGTGCGCGGCGCTTATATTTAATTACTGGTTTAAGTAAGTCTAGCTACCCTGATTCGAGCGATCGAGGAGTCGGTCGGTTTTAATTTTCACTCGAAGCACGCGGAGATAAGCGAGTAGTAGATGGACTCTTCAATCGCGCGGCTGGAGGCCACACCGCCACCGGCTAGAGTGGAGGTCTGTCGTCTGCCGTCCGCTGTCTGCTGTCTGCAGCCTTCCTTCGCTTCACTTCCTCCACTTTACTTCCTCGACCGAAAGGGAAAGTGATCGAACAAATAATAATCGCCTAGTCGAGTTTGGTCGGCAGCCTTTAGTGGGTAGAATTAGCATACTCGAATTATCCATAAGTAAATAGAATACATTTCGCGAAAATTCTCCACAATGTTGAAGGTCGACTAGCGACACTGTTCGGTGACAGGTGACAGGTAACAGGTAACAGGTAACAGTGCGAAGATACGCGGGTACGGTATGCTATGAACTGTATGTATGACCGTATAGTATTAGGAGAGAGACCACCGAGAGTAGAATCAAACTAAACATTTAATATTACATCAAATTAATTTTCTAAATAAACCAACCTCGGGTCGCACCGTGTAAATCCGTCGGCGGTAAGACCGTAGTTGCTAACGAAAAACTTCTATCTTTAGGGTAAAGTAGGTAATGATTAGCCGCCTAAGATAATTCTGATTTTGACGGTAAAATTGTTTAATATGAAATCTGTGTCTATTGACCTCTTATTTCTTTGCATTCATTTAATTTAACTGTAAGAAAGTGATAATTTTTTTAGCAATAAAAAAAGCTCCTAGAATTACACTCCTTTAAAGTGATTGTCCATTTTAAAAACAGTGATGGTCCACTTTAGTATTTCAGTAAAAAAAATAGTTTTTTTTTTAAAATTACAATGATAGGGTGTTTCTATGGTTTTTATTATTATCGTCTGAACTAGCCTCTTTCGAAATTGTCGGTGAAATTTTGTATGAATATTCGCCTTGTTCTTTCGAGTGTTCCGGTGTTCTATACAGAACAGAATATATACATATATTTATTTACTATTATATCATATACACAAAAATATACATTTATACAAAGTTGCTTTGACTGTCTAACAAGGTTTATTACCTCGTTCTAAGACAGTCTAAATATAAACAGTAATCAATAAATATAAAAAATAAATCAAAAACAATATTTTTTTTAAAAGTAGTAAAAATGGCGAAAATATAATAAAAAACATAGTAAAAACCGTTGTAAAAGACATATTAAAAAACATAATAAAAACTGTATTCTATATTTTTTTTTATTTTCTCAATCGACTCAATTTTTTGTTCGCATCCTGACGTAACATTCTCATTTTCATGTTGTTTGCCCCAATACTCGGGGAAGTTTTAACGATTCCCGAATTATCGCCTGGTGCGACTATGGCATTGATGTTTTCATTTTCTATTATAAACCATTAATAGCGGGCAATCATTGAAACTTAACAATTTGATATTATATGGTTAGTGCCCACCAAATTAAGTCTAAAGTAAAGTATTTATATGATAAATTAATTCATTAACCGAAGTACTCCATGTTACTCTTTATCTACCGGTAAAAGCAGGCAGATATGACAAAACACATGGTTAAGAAACAAAAAACATATTGAACAATGTAAAACGTTTAAAAAATCAGAAATAGCTGAAAAATAGCTTTAAATAAAAAAAAAAATTCCAGCAGCGTCACGGTTTTTGCTAGCAAATAAGTTTTTTGGTTTGTTTTGTAACCATCTAGACATCCTACATATTTCGGTGAATTCTATTATAGATGCGATTTTGAAAAAAAAAAAACAAAGTTATCACTATAGATAGGGTGGGCGATCATTACCCATTTTACCCTACCCACTGTCTGCCAGAAGTATTCCTTATTGTTACTTTTTGGAGGAAAAACACATTTCGATACGTGCATTATACTCGTAAACAAGCAGCAGGCTAAACATTTCCTCACTGTTGACATTACAATATTGTGTCGTAATAATTTTACACAAAATGTCCTCTTTGCGCATTCAGCACAATGTACGAATAATAATATTTGCCAAATAGATATTCCAATGAGTGTGTCAAGGTCACACCGAGAGCGACTGTAGAAAATCTCTCATCACGTGAATCAATCGGCAGAACATTCTCCAAGATCACGCATTTTAATGAGAATTTCAACTTTGAGCATAATTACTTTCCATATTCCAAATGGGTATCGTAGTAATGACGAAGTTGTTTACCTCTTTGGTAATAAAATTAACGAGCAGTACGGCTTATGTAAAATGTACGTAGTAAATAATATTACTTACTATTACATCTAGCAATTTCGTACTTGAATATGTGTATTTATCAAAACTGAAATAAACACGTTGAAAACCCTAATGCACCTTGATATCACATTTATACAATATTAAGCACCTCGCTAGAATGAACCTTTGCGAAATTTGTAGCTAAATGAAATAAACTGCTAGGAGTTCTTCAGATTCAAAGATATTGGTTCATCGCCAATCATATTCTACAACATATTAAATCAACCCGTTGATTCAATCATTCCTAAAAAACGTGTCTCTCTCTCCACCAAGTATCCCCCATGGTTTATACCATATTTAGTTTGATCAAAATTTCCTAAGAAAAAAAAATATTTCGACAAGTTCAAAAAATACGGTAAACCTTTGGATTATTCGACTTTTTCCCTTTTAAGATCTAGACGAAAATTTCAATCTAATGCCGCTTTCAAAACTTACATCGAGCACACAGAAACCAACATTTGCAATTCCCCTAAACTTTTTGGTCTTATATAAAATCTAAACAAAAATATTCTTCTGTTCCTTCAGTGGTAATTTATAACAAATGCTGACTCTGGGCAAGATATTTGCGAGCTATTTTCTAAAGGCCATCAGATGTATCGAGTTACAAAACGGATATATTAATTGATTTACCAACTAACATTAACAGAATATAAATCAATACTGATTTGGTCTTAAAGTGCATAGAGAATTTCGATTCCTCAAAAGGACCTGGACCTGATCTGATACCACCCATATTTACAATGAACTGCACTAAACAACTGGGAATTCCGCTTGCGTTGCTTTTCAATAAGTCATTACTTGCAGTATTGTCCCTAAACTATGGAAAACTTCTTCCATTTCTCTTATTTATAAATCAGGCCCTAAATAGGAGGTCAAAAATTCTAAACCGATTTCGAAATTATTATTTTTTTCAAAACTATTTGAGAAGATAATTTATGGTCAAGTACTATCTTCTTTTTATACTTCACAACATGGTTTTATATCTGGTAGATCTACCATAAAAAATGTTTATTAATTATCTTTAAAAAACATGGACCACCGATTCCAAATTGACTCAATCTACACGGACTTCCTTGCCTTCGATAAAGTTGACTACAAAGTTTTACTACTAAAAATGAAACTAATTAGTATAAGTGGTGATTTATATCAATGGATGTGTTCTAACATTGATAATAGATCACAAGCTGTAGTATTTGCTTGATACTAATCCAACTGCTTTTCTGTTACATTCGGTGTACCCCAAGGATCAATTCTAGGTCTCCTACTATGTGAGATATTTATTGACGACATTCAGGAATGATTCCATCATGCCAAATCTGTACTCTTTGCTGACGCTAGTAAAATATTTATGAAAATAAATTCAATTGAGGACTGTAACCTTCTACAATCTGATTTGAACCGCCTCTTAAATTATTGCCGCATTAACCAGCTTACCTTTTACATTTATAAATGCACACGTATATCTTTCTCGCGTAAACACAATACTTTAAATTTCCAGTATGCTTTAATGAACGAAATGGTTCCAAGGAAGAATGTTATTAAAGACTTAGGAATAGTTTTAGATTCCAAGCTTTTATTTGATATTCACATTAATGACATTGGATATGATTTTTTTGCACTACGACAGGCCAGGAGGCCCAATTACAATGGCAAATCACATCACAGAACACTCAGGCTTAAGAAAAATCACTTTGACTTTTGGTGTTCTCACCGGGAATCGAACCCGGAACCTTCCGTGTGTGAGTTAAGCATCTTGACCACTACACCACGGAGGCCGTTTTTATTAATAAGGCATGTAATATGCTAAGTTTTTTATTGCGAATGTCTAACGACTTCAAAAACATTAAAACATTAACACCGCTATATAACACATATGTGAGAAATCAGTTAGAATATGCCTCAATTATATGGAATCCCCAATATAAAATATAGATAAACAACCGAGAAAGGATACAGAAAAAAATGTAAATTTAATACACCAAATGCAATCCAAACTCTGGAGTCTATACTCGGTGATTGCAGATCAATTATTCCTATATCAACTACCTAACAACGTCGTAGACTGCCCTTTACTTACACATTCTTTAGAACATTTTGTACCCAGAACAGGACAAGACTCCAAACTACATTTATTTTGCCGATACCTAGGACTAAGTCAAGAAAAAAATATTTTTTCTACGGAGCATGACATTATTATGATACCGTTCTTTCCGGTCACGCAGACATTTTTTATATCTCCTATATAAAAGATTCCTTAAAGACAGTTTTAAAAAAAAATCTTTGTTCTAAATATTTTTTAAATATGCCAATATGTCTTCTTGCCCATACTGATCATCGTGGTTTCGGATGTGAGAGGGTTTAAAGAACACCCTGTATTGTATATGTGTGCCTTAAAGACTTTCATTTGTTTTTCAAGTCATTTGTTCAATAAAAATGTCTCATATTGTACTATAGATGGGTTGCATCGTATTCAGGCCCTGCGCTTCAGTGTCGTACACAGACCGTCCTGGGTCCTAGTACTCGGAGTTCAATAAAAACGTATGTTTTATTTCGTTCAATTTCACAAAACTTGCCTTTAGACTTTAGACCCGACGCGACAGTAAGAAAAATAATTAACAACAATTTATTCAAGTGCCGATTTTCTTAAAAACTATTTATATATATATATATAACTATATTTACTTCCTTTGTCGGCCTCGTGGTGTAATGGTCAGCGCGTTTGCCTGTTTTGTGTCAAGAGGATGTTTTCTCTCTGGCATATTTCATAGTTCCTGGACTGGAACCTGAAGCGTAGGACTGATCACCTTACCTTGATATTTATTAAAACAATAAAACCCTCACTGGCATGGCCTGTGCCTAGAATACATTCTGAAATCTATGGTGTAGATGTATTATATATGAATATTTAAATAGAGAAAAATTAAATTAAAATGTAAACTTACATTCAGCTTTTTATTTAATACGAGTAATTAAATGGAGAATAAGATAATAAGAAATAAAGAAAAAAAGTATTTTTTTCCTTTCTTAGGTAGGGCCTTCTACCGAAACATGATAACATCGGCCAAAAACAAGTTACATTGATTTCCAATAAACATAAGAACAACACGAATAACAATATAGACAACAAAAATATAAGTACACGAATAACATAAAATAATAAATGAAATAATGAACATATACAGGATGTTCACTAAACCCTGTCACATCCGAAACCACGACGATCAGTGTGAGCAAGAAGACATATTGGCACATTTAAATAATTTATTAGAACGAATATTTTATTTTAAAATAAAATATTTAAAAAATCAAATGGTTGCTTACTTCTGCAGGGGAGAAACGAGGAGGGGGGAGGGGGGAGTCTGATGTCTGGTGTCTGGTACGCCGCGCTCCCTCGCCCGCTTCAGTCCGAGCACTGGGAAACTTGGCTTAAGATCGACTAATATTTTACGTTTTGGTAGTTTATCCACACTATTTAATTAAAATATTAACAATTGGAATTTTAACCAATAAATTTATAGCAGATCTTGAGAAAAATTTACAGAACAAAATATGAAAGTCGAGATATTTTAATGTTTGATGTGCCTTTTCCAAAATTATATGCACGTCAGATATCGTTCTAAAACGCCTTCACTGGACACGTCTTAATGCTAAAACATAATTTTATCCACATTATTTCATCAAAACATTATCAACGTCACAATGCGTTATATATTAGCAAATAGTCGCGAGTCGCGCCGGGTAGACGAAGGAACATCCGCTTTAGAGATGGGGATCAATAAATACATTAATATTTTTTCAATACTACATACATAACATGATGCGCTTTCGTTTATCAAATCAATATTTTCTTGTCCGTGGGAATTTAATAGGCGTTTATTTAAAAGACCTGTTTTGATATAATACAAATTATTTTATTTATTTATTATTTATATTTTTTATTTACTTAACAAAAAACGAAAACTAATATTTAAACTACTGAAATATTAAAAAAAATATATTTTTCATCAATTACCCGTAAACACTAATAAAATGCACATTCGAATAAATTGAAAAAAGTAAATTATTGAAATTTACAAAATTGAAATAGGCACTAACCGAAAAAACACACCAAAAACCTGATAGCGCCTATTTAACATAAAAGAGAAACTTACAGTAAAATATATAAAGGAAGATAAAACTTAATAACTAGAAACATTACAACAAAATTGACAAAATAATAACAAACGTAATCTTATAATAATGATAAATTTTAACCATTTTAAACAATAAACACAATGGAGCAATAATAAAGGTAAAATATTTTATATTTACCTAGAAATGTAAGATAATTTTTTGTAGAGACAAAAAATAATCAAAATGAAGCAGATAATTAAATTAAGAACAATTACAAAAGCAAATAAAAAGTTGACCTGGAAAATAAATCATTGACATTTCTACATTTCTACCTGCGGATAATTAAAGTCGCAATTAGTCTTTACCTTATGACTATATTTTTATGAGCGCAGTAGAATTTATAAAAAATAGCCATCAATTTACAGGTAAGTGTATAAAACATTAACTACGACTCGGCAGATCCCATTACTGGGAGCCGTTTTATAATGCTATTAGTACATTGTTCTTAGGAATACACAAACAATATTTCCATATTGACACGAAACGTTGCCGTCAAAGGTTACTCTGAATAAATATTTCATATTCACATCATCATACCACAAGTTGGACATGAAAAAACTTTGTTTTAATATTAATAAATAAAAGTAATTGAATAAAATATATCTTGGACAGAAAAATAACACTGCGTACAAGCTATCTATACATCTGCGTGAGTGCTGTGGTGGCCGCAACTTAGGCTGAGTTACCCCTACAATAATGTTTATTTATAATATAATTAAACATTATTGTATTATTATTTAATATAATTTAAATTAAAAACAAATTTTAGCCAATAAATTATCGTCGAGTTAATAAATCGTACTTAATAATGATCCATAATTCCGCGAGCTGACTTCTAATATTCAATCAATTGGTACTATCTAATATTATGGCATCGGCGCCTATGTGCGTAGATATGTTGAATGTATTCATTAATTGAATAATATCAGATCTCTTTACACAACGTACGACCTGGGCCCCGATTACAGTGGGAAGTTAACATTTGTCTTCAATTTAATTCAATCTACAAAGTAAATTTCAGTTTTCTGTATGAAAAGCAGAGTATGCATACATTTTTTTCTTCTTAACATGTTCAATAATTATAGGTAACCGACGCGCGACGAAGGTACTTGTTAGATAGATAAATGTTCACGCAAATATACTCATTTTCGTACACAAATGTCGGTTTACCCACAAGGGTCTACAAAGACAGTCGAAGATAACTCTATTAACTTCCCATTGTAATCGGGGCCCTGACCTCCCTCCAATGCAGTAGGTCCATAAATGTATGTCACGTACTCTGATACTAAACGCGCTTTAAAGTTTTATTCCTTATATTATACCTACTACCTACCTACGTGAGTATGTCGTTTACTGGGAAGCTAGTCTCGTTATTATTAGCCCGGAGCCGGGTGCATTAGGCAAAGCCGTGTCTAAACTTCAGAAAGCAGTCGTGATGGTATATTAGGCCGATTCTAGTCCGGTCGTCTCGAAAACCAAACTCGTGTTCCGCTCATCGCCAATCTGCAGATTATAAGGTTCACTTCGATCGCTCAAAAGTTCATCTCCTAAGCTTTAAAGCCCTTCCTGGCGAGCGGCGGTGGCGAGTGCTCGCATAGCGCCCCGAGCCGGGCGGTGGCCCTGCCGGCGGGCCGGTCGGAGCCTCCGGAACTCGCAGCCCCGCTCCGGCCGGCAGAACTGTCTCCGTCCCCCGCCCCCCGCCCCCTGCAGCCCGCGGCCCCGGGGCCTACCACTTTCTCCTCTCGGCTGATGGACGCGTATTGACATTATTTAAATACAATGGCTCTTATGGAAATAATGTTTCAGCCGATTTGCGAGATCGACTCGACGGGCGTCATTCCGAGTCGGCGATCAGTAAACCCGATCTGGTTTTCTCCCTTCGCATGTATGGACATAGAGTAAATAGGCACGAGGTTTCTCGATGTGCATTATTCATGAATTCTCCAGCAGAAAAACGTTTCATTATGATTTTTACGACTTATGCATGCGAACTGAATACATACATCAATTTGACCTACAAAACTATATTGCACCTTGACAGAGTAGGTACTCACTACTCGCTAACTCGCTCTCGCATTCCCGATCTGTATCATTAATAACCCTTTCCGTATCTCGCGAGATATGCGGGCAGCAGGCGGCAGGCAGCGGGCAGCAGGCAGCAGGCAGCGGGCCCCCGGTGACTACCGAGAGTTGCCGGTGTGGTCTAGAGTCTGGATGCCGACAAATAACCTCGCGCGATACAATAGTGTTAATCTGTTTTAAAAATGCATATAAAAAACTAGCATAAAAGCCTCTACCGAGAAGGTTCAAATATACAGCTGTAACGAGACGAAACATTTTATGCCTGAGATGATCACCGCGGGGCGTCCCGGCTGCCGGAGACGGCGGGTCACACCGTCACGCCGCGCGTCACACTCCGCGGCGGTACCGGGTACCACTCGCTACTGCTGTAGCTCAATCACAAATAATTATTGACGGGCTTAAAAGCGCGCTAAGCATTTGAGCGATCACAATGAACAATAATGATCATTTTTTTTATTTTCTTTTATTTAGGAAACATACAGTACGCTTACATAGTTTTATAGTGTACACAGTTAGCCTTAACTCTAATGGACCAGTGAAGTTTCTATATTATATAATAATTATATGTAAGGTTATCAATAAAAGTATAAAAAAGAGAAGGAAAAAAAGCATAAATGAAAGTTGTTTAAAAAATTTAAATTAAAGTAAAAAAACTTATTTAAAAGTTTGAAGTTAGTATTTACAAATGGAAATAATATTCAAAATGAAGAAAAAAAATTTGTAAAAGTAATTAAAAGGTAATTATTATGAAAATGGAATTAAAATGAAAAATGAAAAACATGCTCAGATATAAAAAAAATAAAAATAATTTTCAAAAAGGAACATTTTCAAAAAGGAAAAACATAAATATACGCATACATATTTTATGGGATTCGAAGAAACGATGAGAAGAATCTTTAAGTGAAATAATATAAGACAGTAAATTTAAGTAAATTTAAAAAAACATCTTCAAAATTTAGTGAGTGCAGCAATATACAGCCTGTAGTTTAAGTTGGGAGGACGGATCATCGGTGGCAGAGCGACGGGGGACCTTAATGCCTATCGATTTAACCCCCATGTATCTTAATTTTTCAACTAAGTTTTAAGGACTATAAAATAAATTCACATAAAAAAAAATCTGCATTCTATTTCAAAAACTACTCCTTTTTTTTTATTGAAATTTTTATTAAAGGTTACTATTGTTAACGAAAAGGCGGACTGTTCATGAAAATCGAATTTCATTCAATTTTGTTATTGGGAAATATTTGAGAAAGGAATTGGTACATGGAGTAGATACCTACCTTTAATATAATCTGAATGTTTTTCAATTTCTGGCACTGGATCACAAATGAACTTTAATATGAGACAAAATATTGTTCCACGACGCGCGACGATTCCAACCACTTTTTATCCGATTTAATGTGAAGTCAAAAATGTTGTTTTGTTTTTGTTCTAAATCCGAATCTTCTAATTTTGAATATCTTCTTTCTTGATGTTAGGTAGGTACCATAAGGATGGGTCAAAGGAAGGATGGGAACGAAAGGTAATCGGCCAGGAATAGTTTCGATCAATGCTGTTATTTACTTAACAACTATGCAGTTTTGAAAAAAAAACGAAAAATATAAATATTGTCAAATTCAAATAGGTACACACGAATCCAATAAATGTCAATTCACTAAATTTTACCGTGCCGTTCAGATTGTTTAATTATTTTTTTTTATCTAAAACATCCAATAATTAAAATATAAATTATCAAGTCCTACTGAACCGCATAAAATGCAGTTTGTCTGCAGGTGCTTGTAGTTTTTTTTTTTTTTTTTTCTAAAATATTTACAAAATACTCTTAAATTGTCTTAGTCCTGCTGAGTTGCATACAAACAACTCGTCAGCAGGTTCTTATAAATTACATCGATTATTTACACTTAACCTACATTAATAATAATTTTACTTGAAAAACATTACATATTACATTATATAAAATTTAAAATGATCACCAATACATTTTTTTTTCTAATAACCATAATTTGAGCAAACTTATTAACGGAAAAGTAACCCTGAAAATTTCATTTGGCTAGTGCTACGGCATGATGTTAAAAAGTGAACTTGAATTGTACAAGTGCTAAAATAAATATTTTTTCTGTGCATCAAAGACGTACTTAAAAAGTGAGATAGCTTATTTTGGTTAGACTGCGCAACGAAACTAAGCAAAGAAACAAGATTTCCTTGATAAAAGGACCGAATATTGTCAAATTAAAATACAAGTCTTTGTATGTCTATATTGTTTTATTTTTTAAAGTAAATGCTCAAAATAGGCTATATCATTCGCTTCGCATAGACTACTCCTTTTTATGTTTTTTTAACGATGAATCGTTTCGAAAAATATGAGAGATTGTTATCACGTCGATAGTTATTTGTGATTGAGCTACTGGACAGAACATCTTTACTCTCTGCACCCGCCCACTGCCCCCTGCCCACTGCCCACTACGGTGTCCGGGCCACACATTGATGATTCACTGTCCAGTTTCTAGCTCTAGCATGTTTAGGGTCAGCGTCATCATCTCTCCGAGGAGTACCTATGGTTAGTGTAATATCGATAATCCCGAAATAATTGACAGAACATAAATTTTCCCCGCCGGATGCTTTGCTGTCCGGAGTCTGGAGTCTGGAGTCTGGATATGGAGGAGGGGATTTGATCTGCCGACGCGCCGCGCGACCCGTGCGCGGCCGCGAGCCGTGACTGAGATTGACGAGCGCGATATCGGAGCGCTGACAGCAATTTGTTATTATGACGACCGTCACAATACTCGCTGATAACTCGCCGGTGATAACATCGTACGAGTCGAGTCGGGTTGCGATCGTTTATGTCGTATAGTAAAGCGCACATTGCCGTTAGCGATGGGCGTTTCGGTTATTTGATAATAGTAGCGGTAACAGTTACCGTTTCACAAATTAAACTGTTCGGAAAAACCGTTCCAAAAATAAACAAGGACTACTCAATTCAAGTAAAGTCATTTCTTTAGCTTCCTATCTATCGAGTCGCACCCTGAGTGCAAAACGGTAGCATGTGCAAATGTTAGATTAATTAGAATTGGAATAAAAGTTCCGAGATATGGGAGTTTAAATTAAGGCATTTTTTTGAAAAACTGAGTTTTTAAGATGTTGTATTTTTTTCATGCGATAATGTTTGAATAAACTTACTTCCCTTTTACAATTTTAGGCTTGTGACAAATGAAACTGTTTTGCATTTGAATATCGAGAATGTTACATTTGCACTGACTTCGGTGTTACACTCAATCAAGGTGCGAGTGTAATTATTATAATTTTAGGCGTCATTAATCAATATCGTTTAGTAACGTACCGACAAAACACGGATTTTTTACCGAGTCGAGGCAAATTTACAAATAACTATCGGCGTGCTTAAAAACACGCTAAGCATTTGAGCGATCACAATGAACATGCTTAAGTTATCGCAGTTAAAAGTCAACGCGTGTGTGATTTCTAAGTCAACGCTCGTTTCGGTTTGTTTTTTGTTTCCCTCGTAAATAAATACAGTTCACTGGCGAAAAATCTGCGTTTACCATACAAAATAATACAATATATTGCATTTGCAAAATAGTAAGGAGTACTACGGCGACTGCTTTTCTTGACATTTGACTTGTCAACCGTCGCCGTCGGCTAAATGCAATAAATAGCGTGATAAATAATAAGTAAGTAAATAAAAGTATCAGTTTTGGAATATTTTCCATATTTACACCGGTGAAATTCAAATACGTGATTGCGCACCAGGATCATACGTCGCGAAACGTATATATTTTGATATTTAATATTAGGTGTTCAAGGATGTTGCATGGTAATCGCGAATACGATAAGCAACCATGGTGAGAAATTGTTATCACGTCGCTTATTAGCACGTCGATAGTTATTTGTGATTGAGCTACAGGTTGTGTCACTAAATGTAAGCTGTCTTCATTGTATTATTTATTCACTTTGTATGATATGAATAAATTTAATAAAATTAGTTAATTACCACCTTTATAAAAATACCACCTCTATAAAACTATATTATTCCATAAATTTTATAGGCGCCTAATTCACCTTTTATGTTTTCATTAATATTACGCGTATACTTATTTTTAGCGGTGGGGGTCAGTGCCATGCGAGCTTCTGACGTCACTGCGACCTGTGAAGATCTATTGTGACGGGTCCCCGTGAATAGTCCTCACCTTCCGAGCCCGGGTCTATAAAGAGCCTGGGCTGGTATTCTGAACGGAATCGCGCGCGAAGAGATCGTTTTGCGAGCGTGTATTTAGTACGGTAAATACGAGTTAAAAATGCGTTTTCTACGCGCGCTTTTGTTCAGAATACCACCCTCGGCAACCGAGTAGAAGGCGAGAGTTTACATTTTTCTAAATCTCCCACTATGCGTTTACAGTAGACGCTAAAATTAATTTGATTTTTAATTCTAAATTACCCGTGCTAAATAAATTATCAATATTTTTTAATCGACAATATTTAGAGTTTATCCAAATGTTTGTCCACAAGGATCGAATATCACCCCTAGGGAGTTTATTAAGATATTACAAAAGAAATGGAGAAAAGTCTCAGCATTTACGGGGCTTATTCGTAACATCCAAGAGGGTTATTATTTCTAATAGTAACAACTCGTTGAAAATGGCCTTAAAATTAAAATATTTAATGCATCTGTCCTCTTAGCTTAACGTGTTTAAATCTGCCCTACGACCTAAATCCAAAGCATATTCAAATGTCACAATATTCAAGTAAGCCTCTACATGATGAGATTACAAGAATGTGCTTTCAGCGGGAAATTGTGTTGAATAGATACTACTAGATAGATCAGTTTATGCGCAGACTCGCTCGCCACCTGCACGAGTACGCGAGTAAAAAGGGTCAACACCTTTGAGTGATAACCTAATAGAGTAGAGAAATTAGCTACAGATTGCGGCAATACAACGGGCCGTAGGTCCATGGGTTGAGAATTTCAAGCGCAAACCGAAACCGTCCATCAGACGTTTGTTATTAAACTGAAAACCAAAGTGTGTAAAGTGGCCACTTAAACCAGCCATTGACAGGTCATAAGCCCTGTAGATGCCTAGACTTCCATATTACCTTCTCTTAAATGTTCTTCATCTCTGTTGCAATATATTAATGAAAACCAAATTGCCCTTGCGATTTATAGACATTGCATAAGCTGACTTGATTGGAAACTGTTTTCTAGACATATGTCTATTGATTCAATATTGAAAGGAAGTGACGGATCAGATGAAGTAGGTGCGAAGGTTTTCACGGTCACTGTTATCGATATGGTTCTTTTTTGGGTGATATCGTGTGTATTGGATTTGTTCCGACGCTTCGGCTACCATTGCAGGGGCCATCTTCACTCAGTTTACCCTGAAGATGGCCCTTGAGGTGATTTTCACAAAAACGGCGCTATATAAATTATCCAAATATATTTATATATATGGCATTTAGCACTCAGTTTACCCTCAGTTTTTACCCTGAAGATGGCTCCTGCAATGGTAGCCGAAACGTCGGAACAAATCCAACACACACGGTATCACCCAAAAAAGAAACATATTGATAACAGTGACCGTGAAAACCTTCGCACCTTCGTAATTCATTAAATCGAGAAACATTATTTATTGTTATTGAATTGAAAGGTTGAAATTTTACAATGTGACATTTAAACGTTGTTTATTTACAAATTAGAGCAAAATAATGTATTTTTACATGTTTTGACATTTACAAAGGAGTTTTTTTGCAGTTGTGAGCGAGCAATTTAGACTGCTTTCTCCCTCATACACAGCGTTTAGACGATGTAATACCGAATGAGCTTTAAAAGACATATTTTTTTGAAACTATTTCATATATAGATAGAGGTCGAATTCCTATCCGCCAACTTAGTCGATGGTTGAACATCCCACGGCACCACGAAATAACATAGGGTGGATTCATTAATTAAAAAAAAAAAAAAAAACATTTATCAATTGGCAGATAAAAACACGAAACAGTACACCATGAGGCCGACTAATTTCCACTATTTATTTTAGCAAAATTATCACCCGCGAGTAGAAACGAAATAAATGAAACCTAAAAGGAAAATAGTAAATATGTGTCCACCCACCCTAATTTTACCGGACCAAGTGGATTGGCGCAATACGTGTGAAACTGTCCCGTACATGACAGACGCAATCAATCATTTTTAGAATAATAATATATAAGATTAACAATTAAGGCTCTAAAATTGTTCTTGTGATCAGAGTTAGAAAATGTATATAAATTACAACAAAAAAATCCTATAAAAGCGGGTATTGTTCTTCTAGATAGCGAAGTATCAATTTTGTGATGTAGTGAAGCTTCTCGATAGTCGTTCATATGCGTATTCTGTCTAAAGTTTTCTTTCTGTTCCTCGTCGTACCTCGATTCGGAAATTCGTGATCATTGTTACTTTCGCCAGTCATCCTATTCACAATGCGCCTCCACGGCTCCGGGGCACTATAGGCCCATGCAGGCTCGCCCGTGACACTGTCTTCACCGGATCGATCCAGCGAGCTGTAGCTCCGCCTCCGCTTCTCCGTCCCGGCACACTGCCCGTTTACGCTTTCTCGAAATACATTTTTTTCACTAAAGATTTTCGCTTGTCCATTTCACTGAGAGTGGTATCTAATAATCTGTAATTCATTCCATATTACCGAGTCTGGATTCCGGGCTGGTTTAGTAACGTCTATCGGGCCGTCCATTGCCTCCCCGCCTCATTCGGCAAGGGTTAATGCAATTCTCGTGTTCGGTCATTCGGTTTAAAAAACCGAAGTGTGGTAAGTTCCGCAGTGGCCTCGGTCGCGGACGGTACAGTCCAGCTTCAGACAACGGTCAACTGTCAACTGTCAACACGCCGCCATCGCGCCGGCACTTATCTATCCGACATACGACACGTAATAATATTACGGCCGTACCTACTTCTGACAGTCTGACGCTAGGGTTAGCTGCACGCTCCACCTGAAGGTATCTGTATACACACATGCCTAGACATGTAGACTGACGCTGATGGCCGCATTGATACGACAGAGTTTGTAATCTAAATCGATCAAATATTTATTTATTGTCTATATTAAAAATGCGTCGCTTTCTATGACAGCTAATGTCGTAACATTACATATTTTGTATCGTTGTATTGTATTGAAATTGAGATTTATATCGTCAGTGAAGACCAAAATAAATTATTCGACTAATTTCGTCGTATCGAATATACGCAATACGTCATTCTCAAAATTCTAGTAATCGAGATATCCGCTCTAATTGTGGCAACAGAATAGTCGTTTTTTCCAGGTGGAATAAGAATACCGTTCTGAAGGCACCTGAAGCGTAAAACTGATCACCTTCGCGTAACAGATGAATGAACTACGCTGCAATCGGTTTACCGATGCTGTGCCAACTGATTAACTAACAAACGAGTCTTCTGAAAGAAACGAAAATCCGAGCTGTCGCTGATAAAGGAAGTCGGAATTATATATATTATGTTGGCCATCGAGGTATTAGCAGCGTCGCGGTACTCACGCAACAGCAACGTGGATATATTCATGGATACTCCTTCTAGATGAAGTCACATTCGTTTTTTTTTATGTAATATAAAATATCGTATAGGTAGGTACAAGGTACCGTGATCTCAGAAGGCCGAGTGCGTCCAATAAATATTTTCATAAATGACGGTAATTTTATCGAGGAACGTGGAAACTTAATTTGTTTTTCTATTTATTTAAGAAAAAACAACCGTTTTTACGCATTCACTGGATCTTAAATTGTAAAAACAGTCAGTAATCATTTTCCACGGCTATGTAAGTTATGAATCAAGTGTACACATTATAATAACCCTGTAATAAAATAAAATAAATTTAAAAATTAAGAAATGTTACGAATTCAGAAACTGCAAATAAAATATGTAAATGTAATAAATAATAACAACAAAGTAAATAAAATTATAAAAATAATAATAATTGTAATTTTGTTCATTTTTATTTATTTTTTCATTGCAAAGTACACTTGAATAAAAATTGAGAAACTTAAAAAAAGTTCACCTAATAAATACAAAAACCTGACCAAGGTGCTTTTTGTGGCTTGTTGGTGAAGTTTACCTACATAAAATAAATCAATATAAATATTAATCCTACTTAAAAATAAATATCTTTACATAATTAATTACAGTCAAAATAAGGAGCAGTAGTTAGACTGTATCCGCTCAATCAAAAAAGAAAAAATAATAAGATAAAGAAATGTACATATAAATCAAATTTGAACACATTATTATAATTTATTTATTTAAAAAAAAAAGGAAATATTAACGTTCTTATTTTTTATCCAAATATTTCGATTTTGGGGCCAATTTCAACGAGTTGTAAATAACTCTCTATTAGAAAATGGAAATCAAGTTGGGGTAGAGTGGGGTTCGAACCTCGGACCTCTGATCCGTGAGTCCGCAACACTAGCCACGGGACTACAACCCGATTTATACAACATTAAGTCAAAAACTCTTGATTGAGAAGCCAATTTCTATTTTTTCTTATGACATAACAACAATGTAATTCAATGTTCTACTGACATATTTATTACTAATTTTAGGGATCACTAAACCATCATTATAAGTAAAGCGAGTGTTGTGATTATGATTTTGATAAATTAAAAAAATATTATAAAAATAATAATAAATAAAAATAAAATATATACGTAATGAATAAGTACATTTATGATATAAATGTATTATATGTATGATATATTTATGATATATTTAAAAATATTGAAGAAGGTAATGAATATACATTTTTAATGACATTCTCATATTATAATTATCAACGCCTATAAGGAATCTTCTATATTTAGGATAGAAGAGATAAAAATTGTCTGCGTGACCGGAGATAATGGTATCGTAATAATGACATGCTCTATAGAAAAAATCATTCTTTCTTGAATTTGTCCTGGGTATCGGCAAATCGAATGTAGTTTGGAGTCTTGTCCTTTTGAGCAAAAATATTCTAAAGAACTTGTCGTGAACTTTTTGAAATCTTGTTGTGAACAATGGCAATCTATGACATTGTTCACGAGTTTAAATAGGAATAATTGATCTGCAATCACTCTTCTGTATTCCAGAGTTCGAATGCACTTGTACAGTCATCGCTTTCCTATGGAATAATTGGATGGGGGGGAACTTACAACAATCATATTAAACCATTAGAAACTGTTCAAAAATTTATATTAAAAATAATGCTTCACAAAAATCGGAATTTTTCCTTTTTCCAATTGTTCCAAGAAGCTAAAATTTTAGATCTAAGACAAATATTTCTTTTTTTTTTAACAACAGGCCAGGAGGCCCAATTACAGTTGTGAATTACATCACAGAACACCCAGGCTTAAGAAAAATCACATTTATTTTTTTGAGTTCTCACCGGGAATTGAACCCGGAACCTTCCGTGTGTGAGTCAAGCGTCTTGACCACTACACCACGGAGGCTGCCATATTTTTTTATTTATTGATTACATTATACATACATTTGTTAAGGACAGAGCTCCAGTTTATAGCGACACAATCAGGAACGACCCATGCCTATGAACTTGCTCCGACTCGCTAGAAAATCCGTGTTGAGTCGGGGCATATATAAATATATTATTTTCAATATTTAAAATATATATTTAAGAACCAAAATTTATTTACAAGTAATTCAAATAGATCAAGTCAAAGAAGGAATCGTGTGTTAGAAATACCACATTGTAAAACGAGGCTCGCACAGAGACATGCATATTTTATCGGCCCAAAAATTTTTAATTATTTTTTTACTGATAATATTTCATTGATTCCAAACTTTCAACATTTTCCTTCTTTTAAAAAACATGCACTATCCTGGATTCAAGCTAAAGATATGAACTCTTTTTTTCTCTGACATATTTTGTTGCCCTTTAATAATAAGAAATATTTTTGTGTTTTTTTTTAATATTTTTTATTTCCTTTTTTAATTACTATAATGAAAAGTTACCATATTATCTTTTACAGAATATTTTTTTTTCTTTCTTATGTTACACAAAAGTTCTAACTGTCCATTATTTATTATAAGAGCAAAAATTCATTAACATTTTATTGTATACTCACGAACAGGCCATGCCTTTGTGGAATTTTTTTGTTTACTATTTTTACTATTAATATGTATTTCATTGCTATGTTATTATGCTTTACTATTTTAATACTCTGTTTTATCACGTATGTTTATTGTAAAAAAAAAAACAAAAGAAGTAAAAAAAAAATATTGCATTTGAAGTACAAGCAAATTTGGATTTTATTAATATTTTTTCGATAATCTTTCTAGGTTATTAGTATATAGAAGATATTAAAAATGATCTCCTTTCGGAATATATGCGCAACACAAATGTAAGAATATATTAGATTTTTATTATTCTATCTATATCTATATCTATATACGAAGCAGCGCACTCATGCAGAAATGGAAAAGGAGGAGGAGTATCCATACATATAGATAATCAACACGATTTTAAATTAGAAAATATCGAAGCCTATAAGGAAAAAAACAATATCATTAAATTACAGGTAATAGACCCAAAACTCACAATATATGCAATTTACAGGCAACCTGGAAAAAATAAAATAAAAGACTACATCGAATACCTCGACCGAACACTAAATAATCACGGAACTGAAAAAAGCATCATTATCGGAGACCTTAACATTAATTTACTAGACACACATAACGACGTTAAAGACTACATAAATATGCTTAAAAGCAAAAACCTAAAAATTATCAACCGAAAAACTGACAAAGAATACACCAGAAAAAACCAACGAGGACAAAATTCAATAATAGATCATGTAATAACAAATATAAAACCAAAAGAGAAAATAGAAGTTTACCTTACCGACACCCCACTAAGTGACCACAGACAAATAGACATACAATTGAAAATACCACCAAACAATCCCAAAAAAAGCCTACAAAAGTATGCCTCTAAAAAAATTGACTATGCAAAACTTAAAGAAAACATAACAAAAATAACAAATCATCTCAACATTGAAAGTTTTAAGGAACTACAAGAAATAATTCAAGAAGAAACGAGACAAAACACAAAAACCACCATTAAAAACTATACAACTTCAACTAAAGAAGGCTGGATGACAAAAGAAATATATGACAAAATTAAAACAAGAGACCAACTGTATAAAAAAATGCAATACTTTCCATCATTTACCCAACAATTTAAAATTCTGCAAGCAGAAGTTAGAAACAACATAAAAAGAACAAAAAAAAAACACTTTGCTAGTCGCATAAATGAAACTAATGGGAACAGTTACAAAATATGGAAAGAAATTAAAAACATTACCCAAGAAAATAATACCAAAAAAACTAACATATCTAAATTAAAAAAAGAAAATGGTGAAGAGACTCAGAATGCAAAAGAAATAGCCGATATAATAAACAACTATTACACAAACATCGGAAAAGAACTAGCAAGCGCTATAGTAAATCAAAATACAACCAAAACAAATTTTAGAAAAATAGAATATGATGCAGAAATTTACTTAAGATATACGAGCAACAAAGAAATCAGCAAAATAATAAACGGGCTCAAAGACAACACATCACCTGGCCATGACGAAATAAAAGTTGTTACAGTCAAAAAAATAAAGGAAGAAATAACCACGACAATAGTGAAATTGATAAATAAACATATAGCAAACGGAAGCTTTCCAGAAGTAATGAAATTAGCAAGAATAACACCAATTTACAAAGGAGGAGAAAAAAACTTAGCTTCTAACTACAGACCCATTGCAAACTTAACCATTCTAAGTAAAATATTTGAAAAAGTGCTACACAATCGATTATACCAACACCTTGAAAACCTTAATTTTATTGCAAAAGACCAACATGGATTTCAAAAAAGAAAGGGCACCTCCACAGCAATGACATCAGTTTGCAACTTTATACAAACCAAAATTGATAAAGGAAATACAGTGACTGCACTCATACTTGACTTCAAGAAGGCATTTGATACAGTCCACATAGATACCCTTCTAGATAAACTAAAACATACAGGAGTTAAGGGACAAGCTCTCAAAATATTTAAAAACTATCTACAAGGAAGAAAACAGTTTACGAAAATTGAAGAACACAAAAGTGAAATAACAACAATGCAATTTGGAGTACCTCAGGGATCAATATTAGGACCATTGTTTTATATAATATACATTAACGACATAATACACAGTGACATAATGGGAAAAAAAACAATCTATGCGGACGACTTAGGAATTTTATATGAAAACAAAAATGACATTGAAACGACTAAAACCATCAACAATGACGTGCAAAAACTATTAGAATGGACAAACAAAAACTTCTTAACACTAAATGCCAAGAAATGCAATATAATACATTTCGAAACACAAAAGAAGAACCATAACATGAACATAAAAATAAACAACGAAACTCTTAAAGAACTAGAACATGTGACTTACCTAGGACTTACAATGGACAGACAATTAAAATGGACAAAACACATAGACGGACTCACTAAAGTAATGGCATCACTACATAGCCTCTTCTACAAAATTAAAGATTTTATACCAAGAAAAGAAAAAATTATGATGTACGAAGCCTATGTCAAAAGTAAATTGAGTTACATGATCGCCTTCTGGGGAACTGGTAACAAGACAGACATAACAAGAATACAAAGACAACAAAATAAAATTCTTAAACTAACATACAACCTACCCTACCTGACCTCTACGACTGAACTGTACAAAAAAACACACCAGTTTGACATAAACTACTTGACTAAAATTGAGACCTTAAAAATTGTGCACAAAATAACATTGGGAAACATACAAGACGACGACATAATATTAGTCAAAAATGCTGACATACATAAATATAACACCAGACAACAAAAACACTATCATATTGAAAAAGCAAAGACAAACACAGGACAGTCAAAAATACTACATAATGGACTTAAACACTACAACGACCTACCTTACTACTTGAAAACTTTTAATGGAGACAAATTTAAAATCAATCTGAAAAAGCACATGATGACTGAACTAACTAGACTAGACGAGACATAAAATGACTAGACAATATTAAATTTCTAATGTAACCCTAACGGGTTTTTTAAAATTGTAAATAAATAAAAAAAAAAAAAAAAAAAAAAAAAAAAAAAAAATATCCATATATTTACAGCTTCTGACTCACATTCACGCATAGTTGATGCATTGAGTTACGCTTAACTGCTAAAATCACTCCTCCACCACGGGAATAACCTGTAATTATCGGATTTCTATCAGACAAGTCTTCCTAAGGGCCCTATGTCCACTGATCCTGTTAACTTTCAAAACATCGTAACCTTTTTGACTGAATGACCTTGAACGTTCGATATGTATAATAAATCTCGGCAACCACTAGAAGGATGTAAACCTGGTTTTCACTGCCTTGTAACATGTTCTAAAACAAAGCTACTGCTATTAGTAGTTATACTTTCGAGAAATAAAAACTAGTAAGTTATATTTGTTTTTTATCGAAAATTACTGTAAAATATCGTATTTTACCAAAATCTGGTGAAATTACTGGGGACATTTTACCGCCTTACATGTCTACATCTGAATAAAAGTAGTTTTTGAATGCGAGTAATTGTTTTAGAGTTTATACGTTTATACAATTATTTGTTGTAGCTAACGCGCTACCGGCGTCGTATTGCGGTTCCGCTGTAGTCACTAGAGCGCACGGCCGGGTTCACTGGTTGTAAGTCAGTGGAGGCTAGGCAACCCAGTTGCGTCTCGTCAAGGCCGAAAATGTTCTCAGAAGGGCCTGACTTACTTCAGGTTGAAGTGTCCGATTCGCCGTGATCAGGAATCCATTAGGAGAGAAGTTCAAAACCCTAGACCAGGGTGAAGCGAAGGTCTCGAGCGAAGTGAAGTCGAATAGAAAGCCGGGTCGGGGTGTAGAGAGTGGAGACGAGTAAAAGCCAAACGTCAGTGAAGAAGTCCACGCAGAGAGAGAGAGCGGTAGAGAAGGCTGCCCACCTGCTCTATCCGTCTCCCTTCCTCCGCGTATATACGCATATCCCCCTCCGAATCTCACGGCAGTCGGGCAGTCTAGCGGCGGCAGCGCAGCGCGAAACAGTGATAATTAAAACTTCCTTAAACTAATTTAACACCATAAAAATTCGTAAAATTTCATATAATGCGTGGAGAAAAGTACTACTTGCTTTATTTAATTTTGAAAGGCAAGATTGAGAGTCACAGAGGGGCTGGAAAAGGGCAGATGTCCTGGCTGCGAAATATACGAGACTGAACTGGCTTCAGGACTAGAGCAGATTTTCCGGGCAGCACAGGACAGAGAGACTTTTGCCAGAGTGATTGCCAACGTTGGGGATACCTGACAGGGCACCAAGAGAAGAAGAAACTAATTCATTAAAACTAAATACCTATTCTGAATGCCTCGGTATGGAAAACGCCACCCCCGTAAGTGACAAATATGGAAAGGATGCACATTTTCTAAAATATACCGAGGTCCTTAATTCTCAGTACATAATCTAGCGCGGTGGTGGTCCCTAGAAAAGCCACTTCCCGTGTTAACGTCGATTGCGATTTGTGCAATATTTCTTCAGAAGATGTCTGTATCGAGACTCGGGATTTTTGTACAGCAAATAAACTATTCAATACTGTGTCACTCGCACCACCCCATCCGATTACACCGTACTCCAAAATTGATTCGATTCTTTTACATTTATTATATTTCAAATTGTTTAGAAAATATACTATATAGTTTCAAATATTATTTACATTTTATACCTACTTTCTTTTTATTAATATATTTCATAAA
The DNA here is from genome assembly GCF_059751315.1 of Micrasema longulum. Classification (NCBI taxonomy): domain Eukaryota; kingdom Metazoa; phylum Arthropoda; class Insecta; order Trichoptera; family Brachycentridae; genus Micrasema; species Micrasema longulum. The sequence goes on along the minus strand of NW_028278060.1, from coordinate 82,347 downwards.
TGGTTCCTATTTTTTTATTCTATACGAATCCTCTTTTATACATATCTGGTTAGTGTTATAACTGTAACTCACCAAAAAAAATATTAACCCTTGTGTTTGGAGAGTGACTTTCCCTGTTATTACTACTTCTACCACTACTACCATCACGCCATTTCGTAGTAGGGGTAGGCAAAGAGAATGGACCGCCACACACGTCTATCCTGGCATACATTCCTAGCTTCTTCCACATTCATACATCTTGTCATACATGCCCTTCGGTTCTGTCATTTTCGCCATATATACTTGTTTTTTTATTAGAATTTAAATAATTTTGAATATACGAGTACATGAGAAAAAAAAATCTCATGGGATATATAAAGAAAAACAGAAATAATAATACATTCTTAATAATTAAAATTGAATGCAGTTTTTTAGATTTAAATTTAAATTTCTTTAGATTTACTTTTAATTGAAATATCTATTTCTATCTATCTAGATAATTGGTGTTTAGTGACTTTTCTATAATTTAAAAAATAAATATTCATATAGTATAGGTACACCAATCGCAGCTTATCTAGATCATTTTTGTCACATGAAGGACTATGAAATATTCTAGTGTCAAAATACGCTTTTAAATAATATTTCATATCAACCATGTAGGAAATCGAACCCGAGACCTCTTGCACGGTAGGCAAATGAATTTATTCTCGCTCTTATATCATTTATAAGAATTACGAATCCTAATTTTAAAGTTTTTGGAGAGGTACTTTCTTCTATGGTTCTATTTAACAGCAGGTAGCAAGCGAAGTGGCTTCAATATGTCATCGCAGATGGTGCAACAATTTCCACAGTAATTTCGTCAGTGGCTGAGGAGCTTGCAGTTTTCATGGAATCAATAATGATTTTCATTTTGTATTTTGTTATAGGAGGGATTTTAATTTTTAATTATTTTATTTTAAATTTTCATTGATTAACCCTTACGGGTTACATACATTAAACAAAATATTTTTACTTTTAAAATCCACATTCCACTTTAAATGATAATATTTTCAACATCTTTTGTAAAGGTTGTCCGAGTCTTTTGTTTAGTTTTGTCTGGTAGTTTATTTTATAATTTCAATTCATGGTTTATTAGTCTCGACTGTCCTTGTTTTGATATTTTTCTGATATTCTCGTATTGCGTCCATGTTTACTACAATTTTTTTCAAGTTTAAGTTCATCGTCTACAATTACATCAGTGGCTAATTTGTGAATAAATTTAAAGGATTCAAGTTTAAAGAGTTCAGTTACATTTAATTGCCCAGTTTGTTTAAAATATTGATTAAGATTTAGGGGGACTATTATTGGGTAAGTGCGGACCTGGTCTATCATTTTTTCTGGCAAATCAGATCCAACTAAGCGCAAACATCTTTTAATATTTGGGTTTTTTTTAGAATTCATAATCGTCTTAAGTTTATCAAGGTCGTTAGGCTTAAGTTATGAATAGTCGGGGTTTAAACATTACCGCTTGGTATACAAACAAATAACACCAACCCTGATGATGGATGATTTTGTCGACCTCGTGGTGTAGTGGTCAGCGCGTTTGCCTACCACGGGTCATGGGTTCGATTTCCGACATGGTAGACTCGAAATGTTTAATAGGTGCGAAGGTTTTCACGGCCACTGTTATCAATATGTTTATTTTTGGATGATACCGTGTACACACGGTACAATACATTGTATTTGTTCCGACGTTTCAGGTACCATTGCAGGAGCCATCTTCAGGATAAACTGAGTGTTCCCTGTTCACTCAGTTTACACTCAATTTACCCTGAAGATGGCTCCTGCAATGGTAGCCGAAACGTCGGAACAAATCCAACACACATGGTATCACCCAAAAAAGACCTGACTGGTTCATGTAACAAAAATGATCAAGATACACCGAGATCGGTGTACCGATGCAGTGCCCTATGCATCATTAGGTGCGGAAAGGGATGAACGAATGAATGAATGAATGAAAAGGATGATGGACAATGTAACGAGATACGGAACTTCGGAACAGAGTACGGACGACCATTTTCCTGCGTTGAGCTGGGAGCCGGGAGTCGGGACTTGGGACTTGGGACAAGGGACAAGGACAAACCGAAAAATAACAATAAATATTAAAATATTGTTTATAAGCGCGGAGTGCTTCAATATTTAACAATAAAAATATTTTATTTTTTTAGATCATTCAAATATAATCTTGCATTCAAACTTTTTTGTAGCTATAATTTGCAGCTATAAGTATAAAATCTTTTTTTATATAAGTCACATGTCTTCTCAATCTCCATTGAATTATTTAGAAATACAATAATAAATAATTTCATAAATTTGAATTTTTCTCTTTCTGAACCGACTTGATATGATGTCGCTTTTTCTATGCTAAAAAGCTTCGAATCTCAAAAACTATATTTTCACGAGAACGTCTTTGAGATGTATTTTTTTTTAATATTTCAATAATCTAATCACGTAACAGCCAACAACACGGTAATAAAAACAATCACGCACAGTGAACACAGTCGAGTGTCGAGTGTCGAGTGTCGAGTGTCGAATGTCGAGTGGGTAGTGGGTAGTGGGTAGGTCAGTTCCTACGGAAATAATGTACGGCACTCGAAACATTTTATTCGGCGCTATAAACGGTAGATCTTCGCACTTTGTTCTCTGGTAATCCGGCTCGAGTATTGAGTATGGAGATACGTTGCGATGACAGGCGGACAGGCATATTCAAAATAATCCTTTAAAACAGTAAATCATGTGCCTTACGTGTCGACATAATCCAATATAATGATAGTAAGTCCGGTATTAAGTGCTCGGTGAATAAACGGTATGCGTATTGTATTATGTAGGTGCTGACTGCTGACTGCTGACTGCTGACTCCTCCGGTCCTCCGGCTCCAGTGCCTACTCTCGTCAGCCGACAGCGCCAGTCCCAGGTCCCAGAGCGGTGACGGGGGATTATTATCTCGTGTTGTGGGTTTTATTGCAATATAAAAACTAAATGAGCTGTTGTGAATTAATCCTACCTACGCAGTTATGTTCACGTTTATTATGTTTAATTCGAGAAAAGCCGAATATAAATGCCTTTATAATTGAGAGTTATTTTCTCGCTGTAGATTTATATCGGATTATATTTTGGTAAAACCTCATCCTACGTGTTCGTACGGTGCACTGATGAGCCTGTCTGTCGCGCCTCCCGGCTCCCGCCTCCCGCCACCCGCCGTAGGTTCTGCACGAGAATAGGCTTATATTATAATAGGCTCTTCCTTGTTTTTACATCCCGGTCAAGTAGTAAAGGCGAAAGTCACCCTCGAGGAGCGGCGAGGAAGGCGGGGCGGCAGGGCGGGAGGGCGGGAGGACGAGAGTGGCGCCAATGGGAATAATAATAATCGCGGCTAAGCGCCGAACGCCTCGGAAATACATAAAACGGCACGTTATTGCACCGCGCAGCGCCTCGCGCCGCCGAACAAATGACTCGTCTACGATAAACAATAATAATGATCGCGGCCAAGTGACAAGTATAGCGCCGTCGCTCTCGGAAGACAATTACACGGGACTGGCGCTCGTGTTTCGCGCTAAATTATTACTTACCGCGAAATTCGCTCTCGGGAGCGAACGCAATATTCAGTAGTTAACCCACATTCCTATCGGGGTATATTTAGGATATTACTTCTCGAGCGGCGCGGCGCGTGCGATGTGCCGCTCTCCGCTGCGGACGTGCGGACGTCCGTTAGCGACATCGCCACCGAACCGTGCGTATCATCTCGGAGGCTTCCGAGGTGCGCCGACATGCGGACGCAGACCCGCAGCCTGCAGACCGCACACTGCGCATTATCGACTATCGGCTCCTCATCAAAGCTGTTTACTCGGCTAATGAATTCTCTCCTGCACACTGCACACTGCACACAGTCCGCCAGTAACCGATACATTCCACATGCACAAATTAAACATTTGGAATTCCGATCTCGGAGAAATAATTGGGCCAAATGTGCGTGGGTGGGTACTGTGCCTACTGTAAATACACAGTGCCTGACGACCGACGACCAGTGCGCGTGCGGCAGCAGTCGGCCTCTTCTCTCGTCATGCAGCATGCAACATACAACATACAACATACGACTCGGAACTCGGAGGATAATAGCTAATTGTTAGAGCCCAGTACTTACCAGCGCCAGCGGTCGGGTATTATACCAATGCGCTGCGTGTTGCGCGTTGCGCCGCGCCGGGTAACGTCAGTCCACAGTATTCAGTACTCGCACGATGACAGGGCCATCAGCCGCATCAGCGCAGCGGCAGTTAGTGAGTAGCTCGTGCGCATTTATTCAACATTCCTCTTACTAAATATAGATTTACATTGTCCTCTGCGTTGCGCCAGATTGATTTCCTTTTTATATCCCATCTTAACTCGGGCACCATTACTCGCGAAAACGGCTATATAAAAATGGTCGAAATTTATTATTTATCGAGTTCGTGAATTTATAAAGACGAGTAGATGTAATTTTAAATGAATAAAAATGAATCTTGTAAAAATAATTTCCAAATTTCTACATTAATTCTAATATTGTTCCCCTTCACCTGATCACTACCCTCTATATCTGTTCACTACCCTCTTCACCCACTCATTATACACAGCGCCTACTTACTACACTCAACGCGTACTACACTTTTCACCTACTTACTACCCCCTACATCTACTCACTACACCCGACCCCTATCCACTACACTCTAAACATACTACGACTTTCACCTACTCACTACATCCGAAACCTACTCATTACACCCGAATCCTACTCACTACCCCCTACGCATACCCGCTACACTCAACACCTACCCACTACCGCCTGCACCTACTCGCTATCTGCCCCGCTAAGGTCAAACGTCGTATTTGCTAAATTGCAAATTTCAAATACAAGAGAATATCTCGTATTTAAGAAGCAGAAATGACTTCTTTGCTTAGTAAATATGTGAAACTATAGTAGAATATATTATATAAGTGGGACCTACTACTGTAGGAACGTAACATGACTTTGCCCGAAGAAGTAGCGGCCCCGTTCGCGTAGTCAGTAACGTCACTGCCAACCACTACCACTACTACTACTACTACTACTGCACGCGCAGTAGCGCTGTGTTGACACAAGACGAAGGTGAGCCATTGATTGGGTAAAGAACACAGTGTTTTAAAGGCATTTAGAATATCTCCATTCATGTTATGATAATTACTAGTCATTGCTGACTATTTACTAATCCGTAATCAAAATTCCGAACGCTGTTTACGTTTAACGATGCGGCGCGGTCGGGCGCTGCGCGGGGCGTCGCGTGACAGCGCGGCGGCGCGACACGTCGGCGACCGTTACAGTTTTACCGGCAGTTATTTATTTTTTTACCAGAAAAAATAATAATTTAAATATCGGAATAAAAGCCTATTTGCATAAATAAATATAATAACCGAAGCATCGAAATTACATCAAAATAATAAACTTATCGCACCCCCAGAAGTACACCGCGGTATATCTAAATCGGCTATTTAGCAACGGAGCAAAAAAAAACGAATAATGTTATTGGGATTTAGTTTCTAGTCGCGAGTGTAAATTTTGCTAAAGAAAATTTTCACCGACATAAAAACAAACATTGATTATTGTAGAAGATAAAATTGGACGTAACGCCTTACGACTGGCGGAATGTCTATATTTTACACTGACCTCGGCTGGTATTCCGAACGCGTTTACAGCGCGCTATAATGCGTATTTAGTACGTAAAAACGCGCTATACCGCGCTATAATTTCGTTTGGAATACCAGCCCTGGGGTAGTATTCTGAACGCAAAAGCGCACTTTTAACGCGTATTTACGTACTAAATACACGCTAACAGAGCGATCTCTCCGCGCGTAATTCCGTTCAGATTACCAGTCCTGATTTCGAATGCGAAAAAAACATTTTTTGGAACAGGAACTATGAATCTGTTGATATCTCTCTCGGAGAAAAGAGTACCGGCCACCTCCCGCAGTCTATTATGGCCGTCTGGTAACTTCCCGACCACCGCACCACCCAGATCAGCTGTCGATGACTCACGACTCCTGGAACTATCCGCCGATATTACATCAACACCGCTTCGTACATAATTTTATCTCTCCACACTGTGCTCAAATAAAGTACTCATAAATCTTCACAATCCAAATATACTTTAATCCAAACCGCGTAACCGTTTCAATACTTTACACGATTTATTGTTAAACCTTGAGCTCACTACGTGCAAACTTACCAAAGATTAATGTTTACGTCTTCGTGTTAATTCATATCTGATTACGCCAAACAGCAATAAACGATCTTTCCAGCCACATCCAGATGTAGCAAACTCGTGTTCTACTGCACTTTCGTTTGGATTCATTTTAATGTTACGACCAAATTATCTTTTCCTTTCCAAGTATTCAATCCCCCGGATTTGTTCGCTGCAAACCTCCGCATCACCTTCTCTATTCTTCTCGGTCCTCGGCAGCTGCATTTGATTTCCTTTCTATTGAGATCGTCTATATTATAAAACTAAAGATAAATGTGTGTTTGTTTATATGTTTGTTTGTCTGCCACAACATCTTCGAAACGGCTAAGCGAAACGGCTAGCGAAGTAAAATTTGGACACGTTATTCTAGATGCGATATGTAGGTGAGTAATGCTATTTTTGAGTCAAATTTGACTCAACCTCTTCTCGATTCCGACTTGATTTTTTTAACGGCAAGTCGTAGAGACGTGAATTTAGAACCAACTGCACTGTTTTTAATAATAATAATAATAATAATCATGGTTTTTTAGCAAAAATAACAATTACTTTATCTACTACATACACAGTTAGGTTTCTCTGGATCATGTCTAGTCTGCCTAACTAGGTACGACCTGTTTAAGGGCAGACATTTTTATGCAAAATAAACCATAACATTACTACCTACGAGTTAATTAAGAATGTTTTTGAGTAAATTTTCCGATTTTTCTCGACCTAAACCCAGTAACATTTTTTTTACAAATTTATTCAATTGAATCCGGGTCATGTGGTTTTGCAATGTTTGGGTAACATGTTGAATATTTTGGCACCCAGAAACCTGAAATTTATTTGCCAGAATTCAGGGTTTGCGGTAGACCCCAATGAACGTATATGTTAAAAAAGTCTAACTTTTTAACGTTTAGTCGTAGCGACGAGACATTGAGAATCAACATTAAGATTTCCATATACAGATAAACCATTTTGTTTTTACAAATTACTCCGGAAAAACTCCGCATAAAATCGAAAACTTCAACGGTGAGTCGTAGCTAATTGAAATTTAGAATCATTTAAGATGGCATTGCTAGATCAACAGTGCTGTTTTCTAGCGATGTCAATTTATGATTCGGGCTTTTTGGTATGAAAAATAACTTTTTAACGGTAAGTTTTTTACGTTCGTAAAATTTTCAAGACGAATTTTTCTCGGGCCTCTTCGGCATAAAATAAAATACACTATCGGTAAATTGTAGCGTAGGCGTCGTTAATTTTTAGAATAGATAACTATTTTGAGATTTTTTACAAATAAACATTAAGATCCTTATGATTTACCTAAATATATCAATTTTGGCGAGCCATTTCCCACGAGTTGTAAATAACTAACTATTTGTTTATTTAACAAATTTACGGACAATGTCCAATTTAAACAAATTATATAACGAAAAACAAGAATAATAGAGTAACAAATAATAGAAGTGATACAACAAAGAAAGCAAAGAAAAGTTATTATATTACATAGCTATTTGTAAAAAAACTCAATTAGTCTTATGATTACCGAGAAAAGGAATTTCATTATTTCGGAGTCTACGTGAAGGAACATTAAGAGATATTTGAAGAGAATAGTCGGGATATCAAATAAACTATTAAGTATCTTTAACATGCAAATTAAATCTGCATTAAATCGACGTTGTAAGAGACTGAATATATTCAGGAAAAGTTCCATGTCGGTATAGTTATAGTGATCTCTAGTGATTCCTAGTTTGAACGCAATTTTTCTTATAAATTTCTGCTGAACTGATTCGATGCGATTTATATGATTGTTGGAGAGTAGTTAGGATATCAAAAAAACTATTAGGGTAAAGGTGGGATAGACGCCACACTTTTTGAAAAATACGATTTGTCGACAAATTTATGAATGAAATTTTCTGATACTTTTGTGGCGTTTAGTTTACCTATTAGATATTATTGTACATGTGTAAAAAGTATAGTATTTGTTGCATTTTTTAAATAAGAAATTAGACCATATTACGGAGGCATATTCAAGAATGGGACGAACCAATGAGCGGTAAAGTGTTTTTAGAGTTAATATATTTTCAAAATCGAACGTAGCTCTATGAACAAATCCAAAGAATTTGGAAATGGAAATCAAGTTGCGGTAGAGCGGAGAGCGAACCTCGGACGTTTGATCCGCGAGTCTACTGGTCACGGGACTACAACCGGATGGAAAATCGAAATAACGAGACTATTTTTTTAGAACCGATGGAAATTGATTTTTAATCGACCCCGAGGAAAGTCGGGCAAAAATTCTAGTAAAATTGTGAAATCAAGTGTAAGTTCTATAAATCTCATATGTCTCGCTTCTGGCATACCAAATGCAATTTAATTCACATAACATCGGGGTCTACCGGCATGAAGAGAATATTCAGAGCTGGCAATCATCACCGTCCCCCCTCCCCCGACCCGGGGCAGGTCTTCCGAGATGGAGCCGTTTCCTCCATCAACCTCCCCGCCGCCTCCCCTCGCCCCGGGAGGTTCTTCCCCTCGGATCCGACCGGCCGCGGCCCCTCCGCTCCGCCGCGCCACCGAATGTACATAATTGTACTTATGCAAATACTCGGCGCTGGGAATAGCGCCGCGCCGGCCAAATATACCCCCACTCGCCTGGAGACGGCACTCCAGCGTCCAGCGGCAGTAGCGGGTAGCGGGTAGTGAGTACCTCTGCACGATACGACGCAACGCCAGCCCTCATCGCGGAACTCAGACCGACGGCGACCGCCTGATGCTCCGATTTGGAGATATATATACAATATATATTTTTTTTTATTTGAATACATTTTTCATTCATACTCTGTTGTTCAAAATAATATTTTTTACATCTTTTGAAAAGTTTGTCTGAGTCTTTTGTTTAGTTTTGTCAGGTAGTTTATTGTATAATTTCAGTCCCTGGTTCATTAGTCTTGATTGTCCTTGTCTTGTTTTAGTAAGTTGAATATGGTATTTGTCTGATATTCTCGTATTATGTCCAGGTTAACTACAATTTTTTACAAGTTTTAGTTCTTCGTCGACAATTACATTAGTGGCTAATTTGTGGATAAATTTTAATGATTCTAGTTGAAAGAGTTCAGTTATATTTAATTGCTTAGTTTGTTTAAAAAGTTCTCTAGTTGCAGTTAAATAGGGAAGGCCATATACTAACTTTAATATTTTATTTTGTTGTCTTTGTAATTTGTTATATATAATATTTATACAATTATTAATTACAATTACAATTATTTATTAATTTTATTTTATACAGTATTTACATATATCGATAAGTCATTTTAATTCATCCGAAAAGTTCCTAAATAAGGCCACCGCCGCGCCGGACTATCTCGCCAAAAATCCTCGTACCGTTCGCGATAAATATATAAATATTACCGTTTATAAACGGACTTATTTAGTTCATTTAACAATGGTTAATATATATATTTATAATATATACACTATATACAGGTACAATTAAAATCAAATACAACTGAAATAAATTAAAGCTTGACAAAAAACTAAACGATAATTACTATTTCGAGATAAGATCTAATCTATCTTAGTGATTTTTTAATCTAGAAAGACTTGCACAAAAAAGTCCATATCTTTTCTCGAGTTTAAAATGCGACAGAATCGGGACATTGGTGCGTGCAAGCCATAGTTTGCGCTGTGCTAATCGAGGAACAGCGCATTATCATTTCGCAACCGGCAATATGAGCCTATTACGTATTACGTAATAAATAATCACAAGAGATAACTATAACTATACTGACATGGAACTCTTCCTGAAAATATCCAGTCTCTCACAACGTCGACTTAATGCAGATTAAATTTATAATTTTAAAATACTTAGGGTAAAAGTGGGATAGTTGCCGTAGGGGGATAGATGCGACGATTAACATGTCGAGACATGCATAACTATTACACTGCCGATTTTTGCTTTAAAACAAAGCTCTACCTCGCTCTCCTCCAGTCTGCCCAGTGCATCGCGTTGTGACGTTCGTGTGAGTGAGGAAGTGTCAAATAGATGATTACGCGCGAACGATTGCTGGATTTCGATTTTCTACTTTATTATTTTGCTCGGAACTTTTGAGTGTATGAGGTAAGTGTTATAATTTTTGTGTTTACGATCAATGTATACATTAAATGCAAAGATTGTACTGTTGTTTTATTTTTTTTAAATTTAAATTATTTTTAATATTTAAAGGCGTCTATCCCCTCCATAAAGGATAGATGCCCCAGTCCCCGTGAGGATAGTTGCCCTTAGAGGCATCTATCCCATACTAATTCAGCATTTTTATTTTTCAGCAATGCCACGCAAATACGTACGCAAAATCGGAGCAAGATTGATACCCATGATTGATACCTATGCAGAGACAAATCTAAAGGTGAGGAGAGTACATTCTATTGTCTTCACCTTCGGGTTATTCTCTGCATTTGAAATTAGAATGTACTTTCCTCACCTTAAGTTTTGTCTCTGCATACGGATATAAGAGCTATATGGACCGAATATGCTCTTAAAAACGCTTTAAATTGATTAATGTCTCTTTTTTCAGGAAAACGAAAAACGACTCGTAGTGCATGTTTAAAAACTAGAAAAAGTGGGTTTTCCAATGACAAGAGATATGCTACAGAAGCTGGCTATCTACTTTGCTGATAAACTTTGTATTAAGACTAATTTCAATGAAAAGACTCGCAAAGCTGGACCACATCGGCTACGATCTTTTTTAGAACGACATCCAGAGCTTAGTATTAGATAGGCTGAAGGATTTTCCATTGCTCGAGCCAATAACTTAACCGCGCAGAAGTAATATTATCGTATTCTTAATATTGGTGAGACTGGGGCCCAGTTAAACAACTCAACAGAAAAAGTCATAGCTAAGAAAGGCGCAAAGACTGCGCAGTCAATCACATCAGGAGAAGAAGAAGAGACGATGTCAATAACAGCCTGTTATGCTGCCGTTGGAAATTTTCTCCCTCCAGTTGTCATTATCTAAAGTGCAAATAAATGTAATATTGCCTAAAAAAAGACTTAGAGTAGTTTTAGAAGATAGTGATGAAGATGAAGATAGTGATGAAATAATTGCGTTCAAACTAGGAATCACTAGAGATCACTATAACTATACCGACATGGAACTTTTCCTGAATATATTCAGTCTCTTACAACGTCGATTTAATGCAGATTTAATTTGCATGTTAAAGATACTTAATAGTTTATTTGATATTCCGACTATTCTCTTCAAATATCTCTTAATGTTCCTTCACGTAGACTCCGAAATAATGAAATTCCTTTTCTCGGTAATCATAAGACTAATTGAGTTTTTTTACAAATAGCTATGTAATATAATAACTTTTCTTTGTTGTATTGCTTCTATTATTTGTTACTGTGTTATTATTGTTTTTCGTTATATGATTTGTTTAAATTAGACATTGTCCGTAAATTTGTTAAATATATAAATAAATAAGCGAGGCAAAACATTATAACTGCAATCTAAAAAGTGTACATTCATCGCTCAAAAAAGAATTATGCATTTATAGTCCTAGTAAAGGATACATAGTAATCCTAGTAGTCAGCCCGTTCGCTTACCGCGCAAGAGGTTTTGGGTTCGATTTCCAAGATGGTTTATGTATATATATATTTTTTTAAAGAATTAACCCGCTTAGCCTCTATTTAGAGACTTGTCAGCAGGTGGGAAAGAAGGGATATGGAAAGAGGTAATGAAAAATACACCCCAATACCCAGACCATGGAGGAAAAAATCTTTCTTTATTTTTTTTTCTTGCAACTGGTGGGAATCGAATCCGCGACGCCAGTTTTACAGTTAGCCGTCTAACCAACCGCGCCAGGGTGCTTGTCACATGTGAAATATTGATTTAAAAGGGTGTGCTTACACTGGAATACTTCAAGGTCCCTGGCCTGGCATCTGAAGTGTGAGACTGGTCATCCTACCTTCGTGGAACAAAAATGATGCGGTGCTCTATGCGTCTTTAGGTCCGGATAGGGAATGGTGAGCCTCCCACTCACACACGTACCTTTTACGTTAGCTGACTACTGATGACTTTACTGACAGTGCACTCCACGTGTATATTATAGTCACCACCGCTACGCGCTATTCCGATTCGTGAGCACGACGAATGACTGCTTGTGAATTTCACAAATGAACGAATATTCACGCCGCATGCAAGCCGACAGACGGACGCAGGCGGCTACCGGAGTTTCGCACCGTACGGCGAGACCGGCGCGGCGGCGCGGCGGCGCGGCGTGGCGCGGCGTCCCCGCGTGCGCTGATCGAAGATCACTCGAGCTTTCAGTATACAATATTGATGGGATCTTCACAAAGAGCCGACGATAAGTGTTGGAAAATTGCCAGTCAAAAATATGAACAATTTATTTACAGAATGCTCGTTTGTCTAGAACACTTATAGAGTTTCGCGGTTTCGTATTTACATATATGGAAAAGCTTCCGCGAAAACATAAAGAGAAGCGGTCGTTATTTGCTTATCCATTTCCACATTTCGCACATCCGATGAAATGCTCAAAATGCCACAACACGAAAAAAACAAGATTTTCAGCGGAGCCTGAAAACTTAAATAACATCTCGTTTTACAACCGCGTTTTTTCATTGTTTTTTTTTCTTTAGACCCTTTTAATTAATGACGACGTATCATACAATAATAATAAAAATATAATGAAAATTTTTATTAACTTAAATTTTTAATTTTTATATGTTATTCATTGTTTTTATAAATGTAAATAATATTATTAAGTCAGTATAAATATAATCTTCACCAACAAGCTACAAAAAGTGGCTTGGTGGGATTTTAGTTTTAGTAAAAATATAACAAGTGATTTTTTTTTAAATGGTGAAATTATTGCCACTAGCAATTTCTTAGTCTGACCAAAAAAACAAACAAAAAAATACAGTAATGAAAAAAAAAAGTAAATAAATAAGAAGTTAAGAAAATATCAACAGTAAAAAAATATAAGTTACGGTGTCTATTGCTTACGTAATTTACATTTTAAATCTTCCAAAAATTCAACAATGATTTGAGTATGTCCAAATGCTCGCAGACTGGCTGGATTTTCTCCCTAGGGAGTTATTTATCTTTAAATTTGTTACAACAGAGAGGGAAAACATTTTCGAGAAGGGAATTTTCTTCTGTCGTAACAAATTTCGTCGGTGGAATTTTTAATTTACTTTTATTTCTAGTGTTACGAAAGTGGCTTTTTTCTTCTTTACTAAAATATTCGGGTCCTGATTTATTAATAAGACTAAGTTCCATTATATAAATGCTCATCACTGTTAGTAAATTTAATCTAATTAAAATTGGTCTACATGTCGCCAGGTAATCGGAATTTGCCATTTTCCCAACACATCTTTTTTTTTATTTTAAAAACATCCTGTACATTAGTAGAGTTAATCAAAAAAATATTACATAATCAAAATTGAATATACATGTGCATAATAAGTGGACATAACACAGTCATTTTACTTTATTAAAACTCTTGCTATTTTGTTCAGTTTAACTGATACGAATATTACATGACTGCTTATTTTCGCGACATCAGTCTTCACGTGTTCTTTCCGGTGAAGCGTGAAGCAATTATCTCATTTAAAACCCAAAGGAGAACAGTGTGAAGTTGCTTTTATTAAATGTTTTTAAATATTTGTATATATATAACCACATGCCGACTTTTCTATGTCGGTTCGGGATGTACCCGTCTCTTTGTCAGGACATAAATTAAACCAACATGCAAAACCCACTGTACACCTTCACCATAGTTGTTGCACAAAAATATAAAAACAACACGACATCCATTTTAATAAGAACGTACTCCGATTAGGAAAAACATGCACTGATTAAATTATGAAAATATTATATGTTGTTAGAGAAATAGTTGAAAAAAGGTAGAGGGGATGGAGGGAGGGAGTGAGATTAGTAGGTTTAGGGTGATCATTGGAATTTAGCATGTTGGTTTAATTGGTGTCCTGACGAAGAAACAGGTACGTCTCGAAACCCGTAGACGTAGAAAAGTCGGTAAGTGGTTATGTACAAATATTTAATAACATTAAGTAAAATGTTTGACCACAAAGTTAGTGCTTTAAATATTAATAATATTGTTTTTATTATTTTAGAATTTTAGAATTTATATATTTAGATTTGTCTTAGATAATGCTATTATATTTATAGAAAAATGTTAAAATATGACACCGTTTGAGAATGGCCGCATTCAAATAAAAGTGTTAGCGTAGTGAGTCGAAAAGCCAGCGAGTTGTTTTAGTGTAAAGCTACAATTGTCTATTTTTGGCATAAGAAAGTTTTCTACTAATTTATTCGGTATGCTTAACTCAAAATCCTATTTTTTTCGGTTATGACTCTATTTTATCGGAGCTGCGATTTTTATTTTGACTGCCTCACCATTCGACCGATAATTCGTCGGCTCTGTTAGGTTCATCGCTTACTATACTAGACTTGCACTTACGGAGAGTATTTCAGTCGTGTATATCCGCCGGAGGTCGGAGGTCGGATGTCGAAGGATAGCATTTGTTACGCTCCTTCATTACGCCAACCGATGCGATGATGCCACATGCCACATGCCACCTCTCCCTAGTCCTCTTGCTGCCGTCGAGGTGGTTATAATCCCGCTATAAGCTCAGCGTTAGAACTATCGATGAACCCAGTATTAATGGGTAGATTTATTTAGTGGCGGGAAACCGCTCTAACCGCACTAACCGCACTAACCGCACTAACCGCACTAATCAGTACGCCCCGAGGCCGACTAATCCTTACTCGATTCCTTTTGCATTATTTTTACCTGAGAGTACACGAGCCAGTCGAAAATAGTAAATAATGCTTTACAGAGTCAACTACCCTGATTTTATCCAGTAGGAGCAGAAGCAGTGGGGCCAATTAGGTCAGTACTACCGATGGGGCCCGGCCGCTAAGGCCAGTAGGACCAGTGTAACTTCGATAAATAGTGACTTTATTTTGGCAACAATTTAATAAGAATGGGATGCGAAATTCCTAAGTGCGAGTGATTATGAAAATATTCGCTGTAAAAAAATAAATAGTCAAAGACAAAACTATTTTAGTAATTTATTACCTATCCAAATGTTCCGAAGTAAACGAAATAATAAATAATAATCTCTTCGTAAAACGAATAAATCTTTTCGCCGCGAGTTACGAGTTACGAGTTACGAGTGTTGAGACTGGCGAGTCGCTCTGAGGATCTGCACAACGCCGCACCGCGCGGGTCGCGGGTCATGGCGATCCGACGCGCGGTATTGTCAGCAAAAATATTATGATTCGCTTATTTTTTCCTACAAACAATTCAACCTCCGGTGGCAACTTTATGCTCCGCAATAATAATCTTCATAAAGAAATATACCGTTTGATTAAGTTGAAACGATTCGGTTCGCTTAGCCACATATTACAATTGCGAAGGCCTTAACCGACTCGCGCTCGTTACTTTACTACTTCACTACTTTACCCGTCCGATGTTATATCGCCCGCTGCTAGTACTCGGTTCGTCGGCAGTTCGTATCAGAACTGCGAGACAGAGAAGCCTGGAGTCCATTTGCGAATACACGAACTAATGTGCGAACCCTTGATGATAGCATTTAAATATTGCGGTGGCCGGTGGCCGGTGGCCGGTGGCCGGTGGCCGGTGGCCGGTGGCCGGTGGCCGGTGGCCGGTGGCCGGTGGCCGGTGGCCGGTGGCCGGTTGCCGGTTGCCGGTGGCCGGTTGCCGGTGGCCGGCGGCTGATGGCAGCGATGCCGGTCGTGTCTAGTAGCAGTGGCGGCAATGGCTACTAAAAATCGGTAGAATCTGAATTATTTCAAATCGAACCCGAGTAAGTCGCGGTGCTAACCGTTAATATCAAATACGTCGTGTATTATTAAAATGTACAATTTCGTCCCTCCGTAGACTGTCTTGCAGATAGACTTTTGTAATTACATATTTGCATACGACGTGACATTATGCCTTCATCGGGAATGCAGCCGAGTACCGCGTGCATACATATCATACTCGGTCTGCTCGGATAGCCGAGGATGCGCGGAACATTACGCGTGGACACGTCGCGTCGCAAAATATCGACAGTTAATCTCTCATTACAATTCACGCGTCAACTGTCGGCCCATTAGCATACAATAATGGCAGAGTGTTACATGAATGGAAACCACGAGTGCCGGCTTCTCGCATTAAAGCGTGATCCTTTCGAGCGCATGACGCATGACGCATGAGTCGAGAAGAGACGGGGTGCAGGGTGCGGTGTGCGGTGTGCAGTGCTGTCGGTGCCAGCGACAGACCTGAACTCGAGTCGGACGTCGGACGGTGGAGAAGACGAGCCCACTCGGCCCGGAACCGATCGATCGATATAATATTATAATACGATCGGTATACTTTTCCGTTCCGTCGGAGAGCTTCAGCCTCCCGTCGGCGTCGTCCGTCATTTGGATCCTACGGCTATTGTTCTCGATATTTCTGCGCAGCGATGACAGAATCGGGTTAAACAAATATTATTTCTTCGATTAGTTACGCTCGAACTGAAAGGTCGAAGGCGAAGAATCAATGTCTCCATTAAACCGCGTGTGAATAAACTAACGCTTCTATTTTAGTACTGTGAACTCGCATATCTACGTATGTAGAAACTAATAAACATTGTAAACGGAATGTAAATAATGACTGCGAGGAAATATATTTACTACTCAATAATAAAGTCAGTGTAGGTACGCGCAAAGTATGCGGAGTAGGTGTGGCAATGTATTCCGCGGATGTTTCTTATTTCACGAGGACATACGAGTTCGTAGTTTAGGGGGGGTACGGGGTACCTTCACTTTTTCCTCCCGGAGCACGGAGCCCTTTTGCGGGGCGCAAACTATACGTTTATATGAAAACAATAAAAGTTTAAATTGTATTTTTTAATTTCGATCGTCACGATTCATACTTACCTAAACACTTTCCTCGTGTAACCAAACTTTATGTATTTTGTTAAAATCGTAAATCAATTTTAAAATCGTAAACCAAAAGCACTAAAGCGCGAGTATACCCACCAGTGCTACATAATATTATATATCCTCGGGATATTACAAAAGCAGCTATGGAGTACGCTACGGAGTAGTGTTTTTTCATACGGCTGGTTTCATGCACGGGTGAGTTTAAGTGGACAATCTCAACTTCTCAGCGTTGGACTGTAAACATTCAATGACCTAAACATGAAAGAAAATCAACAAGCATTCAGAAATTCAAAACTGAAGAAAAAACGTGGTACTCGTATATTGGAACTGGAACTGGAACCTCACCGAACAAACCTTCATTTACTATGATGTATTTTAGATACCTGTAACACGTATCTTAATTAAATAGTAGATGACAATAAAAACTTCAATAATTTCAATCGTATTGTTTATTTACTCGTACCTCCTCGATTGCAAAAACTGTATAAGGCCGTCGGCGTTGGTCCTGTATTGAGACCAAATAATAATAATCGCCGTTACTCAGCGGTGCATAAAGTACCGCATTGTTAATCCAACTTCGGCGTATCTTCATCATATGATACATAAAGGCGAGATGATCAGTCTCACGCTTCAAATCCAGTCCATGGACTATGAAATTTTACAGGAACAACCCATTGAAATAATATTTGATAAAACTATTATTTATGGAATCGACCGATGCCGCTAAAGCTGCCCGCATCATCCACGAGAACTCGATTATTTTCACCTCTTACCTAAATATAGATTATGTAAATTAGGTAAATAAATACTATAAAAGTGTTTATGTCGTTTTTGTCAATAATTTCTTCGGTTTAAAATGATGCTTAGTCAATACTCGCGGTAGCTATGTAATATGGGTGATGATTCTCCTATCTCTATGACCTACACTACAGCTAATGAGCCAGTGAGCCAGTGAGCCAGTGAGCCAGTGAGCCAGTGTGGAGTATGGAGCATGGAATAAGGAAGATCTTTAAATAACCGCAGAAACAGCGCCGCGTGTCTAGACGACGCGCTTTCTTTCTATACTTTTATTTATATAAGCATTCTATTGCAAGATATTACCTACGAGTCAAATACGCGTGTACTTATTACTTTTATTTCTATTACTTCATTTTAATAATCGAGAATTTATTTCGCAATACCACCGAATTATTAAACCATGTACATGAGTAATACAGTGACAGGCGCCGGAGCGCAGTCGGTCAGACGGCCGACTGTGAAACTGGCATCTCGGGTTCGATTTACGCCAGTTGCTAAAAAATTATGTAAGAAAGGTTGTTTCTCAATTGGTCCGGGTGTTATGGAGTATTCTTTATAACTTCTTTCAATATTCTCTCTTTTTCAACTACTGACAGACTTCTTAAATAGAAGCTTAGCGTATCATTATTATTTTTAATATTTATATATATGTAGGTGCGTTTTTCAACTCTCAAAATACGGTATTTATTGCGATAATTCGCACTAGCGCAAAAATGTTCTACATAGCTGTGTTCGGCGTTCCTCAGTTCATTCGTGTCGCTATTTTTGTTAGGAACAGTAATAATAATTCTCGAGTGACCGATTTTCCGGTTCCGGCTGTTGAACTCCCGGTAGATGTCCTCTGCCCCCGGCAGCGAGCACCGAGCACTGAGCACATAGCCAGATGGCCACATGGCCAGATGGCCAGACGGCCACCGCATTAGTTTCATCAGCTCGGATGGAAGCTTTAATAATTATAGCTTCTTCCGAAAGACCAGTCCGACGAGAGTTTAAACTTCTTTAAGTATTTTCTCCTTGGATTATGGGACCGGTTCCATGATTCACGCACTATGAATATACACCTTTGGCGCGTCTCTGTTGTTAGACCATGTGAACACCCTGAAAAGCTCAGCGTTATCTGCCTTCTTCGGACGTACGGTATACAAACATGAAAACAAATTTTGAAAAACTGCAAAACGTGCCGACACTGAAACAAAAATCTATACTCTTTCTTTAAAAAAATTTCGAAATCGTTTCGGGAATACGGGAAAAAAATTGTCAACCGAGAATCGACAAGAATCGGTCAGACGTGCGATGCGTATTATTCGGGGAAGCATCGGCGAGAGGGTGACAGATAAACTATAATATATTAAAATACCTATTCATCTAACCGCTCTTTCCTCATATCATCTTAAGCTATTGTACCGCAGATTGTTCCGGGAGCGCTTCCTCACAGCCAGCCAGCAGAGGTCGCACCTCTCCCGTCGCGAGAGCGCCACTACTCCTGTTTCCGCGCGTCCTCCGGGGCCGGAGGTCGAACCTCTCCCTCGTGAGAACATCGCTATTCCTAAACTCGGGCCCATCGAACTGTCACCGTTGTCATTTTCATTTTACGATCACTTAAATACCGACGTCTCATATCGCCATTAGCGGGAGTCCGGCTGGCGCGTGGCTCCGGCGTGCTCGATGTCCCGTGTAATTAGTCGGCGTGGCGAGATACCTTCACCTCCTAGCCGATCTTGCCACATGGCACATGACACATGGCACACGGCACGTGGAGGACGGAGGGCGGAGACAACTGATATTTGTCGCTCGGTGTTGCATTTACTTTATGACATCACATCCGCAAATTTCATTTCATTTTCATTAATTAAGAGATTGAGATTACTGCGGGGATAAATTTACTGTGGCGATGTTTCATGTATCTATCGCTATGTTTTTTTTTGCTTTTCTGTTTTCTAGATTATTTTTGTAACTTTGTGTAATATTAATACTCAGTAATTATTATAGATATCAGTGGCGGATGAAGGGGTTAAAAATGGGGGGGTCATTTTTTTTATTAAATGGGTACATGTGTATTTTACAATAATTTTTACACATTTTTTTTTTTGTAAAACTACATGAATATATCTTCTATGTATATACAGATTTTTCCAATAAGATACAGAAATTCACAAAATACCTAACATAGCGAGTGCACTTTATCTTGGCTCATGGAGTTTCTTAAAAATGTCTTAATTCGCTTTAGCGTCGAAAAACATATTTCAATCTCAACTGTTGTCATCGTAATTCCACTGATAAAAATTACGAGTACATTTAACTTTTAAAACTCAAACAAATTATTAAAAATGAACACAATTAAAATTTCGCGAGTCAATATGAGTTTAGTGCATACGAAACAGGACCATAACAAACACTAGGTAATTGGACACGTGCAAGAAACGATATATTATAATAATATTAATTCACAAACCTCATTTCAATCTTTTGAAAAGGGGCGAGAAACTATAAACTTGTGTTGATCCTTTCCATTAAGAATTCGTCCTTTTTAAGTTTATGTATGTTAAATACATAGGAATTCATTTAGCATCGTATCTCTTTCAGTCTAGACCAATGCCAATATTATATTACTAATATCAATATGTTTCTTATCTTTCTTGTGTATCGTATTGTTATCTTTATCGGGACAATGCCCGCGATCGAACTAATTTTGGGCAAAATGTTACGATGTTCATGTATGCACGAGACGTTTCATCTCTTTCTTTTTCATGAGAAAATCTAGTGGTAAGACATTAGCTTTGAGACAGTTACAGAAACTACCTGCGCATCGACATAACATGAATATTTGATGTTAAATTAGTATTCTAGATACGAGTACCATCTATAAAAACATGAAGATTTATAATTAATAAGTCCTTATATATTTGAATGAATTATTTTGTTTTTAAATATTACAAAACCCAATTGCATTATATAATAACTTTCTTTCAATTATTTTTAATTAAATTTACTAATTTTCGCATGTTAATTCCTACGGCTTAGCATGAATAGCGCCTAAAAAGCCATAATTAGTTCACTGATCTGTGTATGTAAAATGTAACTTAATTTAAAATGAATTTAATTCAATTCAAATAATGTGTCTAAAACATTACAGAGATCCTGGTTAGGTTAGGTTAGGTTAACGGTTGTTAATGATTTTATTTTACCATAATACATAATATGAAACAAAGTTGGACATAATGCAACAAAATAAAATAATTTTACTAAATGTTATTAAATATTTGTATTTAACCACATGCCGACTTTTCTATGTCGGTTCGGGATGTACCCGTCTCTTTGTCAGGACATAAATTAAACCAACATGCAAAACCCACTATACACCCTCGCCAAAGTTGTTGCACAAAAATACAAAACCAACACGACATGCATTTTAATAAGCAACCCTCACATGCACTTATTAGGTTATGAAAACATTTTATGTTTTTGTGTATATTCAATGATTTTTATAGTTCTTTCCTAGAGGAATTCCTTTTCTTCTATTATTATGTAATATTCCTCGGCACAGGGTTTCCCAGTGAGGAATACATTATAACTAAATCATGTATATGTTTTATCAATGAAATACTTATTAATAAAAAAATAATAATAACAAAATCATTCAATTTTAAATTGCGATGTATTTTGATCAGTGTTAATCAATACAAAAACATACTCGTACATGTCATAGGTAGGCTTTATTCGTATTTTGGCGATGACATGACAATACCCTGTGTGTCCTGTGTCATGTGTCCTGTGTCCAGTGTCCTGTGTTCTGTGTCTTGTGCCCGAATCGACTTAAATATATTCCTACTACGGTAATGCTCACGAAACATGTTCCCAAAAATAAATATTGTAGACTCCTAACCTAACTAAACCACAATTAATTTGCCGATACCTGCCCTGGACAAAGTCGAGAAATAATGTTTTTTTCTATAGAGCATGTATAGAGCATTACGAGTATAATACCGTTCTCTCCGGTCACGCAGACATTTTCCATCTCTCCTATACTGAATGTAGAAGATTCCTTATAGGGGTTGATAGTACGCCCGTTTAGTCATTCGAGTACGTCAGTAAATACATATGTGTTCATTGTTGTGTTTTTTAATTCAACTTTTTTTATTTATATTTTTTTAATTTACGTGTTCATATTTATTTTTTATCTTTCATTTACTTTATTATTATTATTTTTATTCATATCCTATATATTTTATCTGCCTTCTCTTAATTTCTTAAAATTGATTTTATTTTATTACTGGTGGCTACTCTCAGTAAAATCCGAAAGATCCGAAAAGAGAAATCGAGTGGAGATTAGAGCTCATGTCTATGAGTTAGATACAAAAAGTAAATTTTCCATAGTCTCTGGGCTGGATCTAAGCACAAGACTGATCATCTTTCCTTCATATGTCAATGGATCAAGATGCGCTATTAGTAATATGTATTATCTCAAGGTGATAATTCGCTAGAGAAGCTCTTAAGCTCTATCGCATAGAAAAAAATCCATTCAAATTATTGGTTTGGATTTTTGTTTAACAGCAAACGTGTAACGGATGGTTTCGGTTTGCGCTTGCAATTCTCGACCTGAGTTCATACGGCCCGTCGCTAACTTCGTGGTGGCGACTTATCGGCGGCGTGTTTTAATTTATTTATTTATTTAAATGTACAATACAGCACAACTGCCAATTACAATGTGCTCACATTATATAATTAGATATCTACAAAAACATGATAAAAAAGAACAATAGATTATTAAGGTCCATAAAAACAACAGTAAACAAAGACGAATAAGCTATTACTCTAAGATTATAATAGTGTTTGGAACATGTCTGAAATGTGAATATAATAATTGATTTACTCTAAGAGAACAATATTCTTCTCACCCATTCAGAATCCGTGTCCGGGACTCTGCCACGTGCGAATGTCAGTTGTCGTCAGCCATGTGGTTTTTGAATGCCTGATTAATAAATGATTGTTATCCTGAGTTCCTATCCGAACTCTCCGATAACGACGTCCCATTCCTTGCTCATATTCTTACTCTCCTGTCCCCACCCGATAAACATGTATTCAAAATTTCATGTAAATATCTAGTTGTAAATGGTATCAAGTTGGAAATATGTTATCAATCGACATGTGTAGTGTACTCGATATTAAATACTATTGTGTACAGTACTAACACATGTGTAAATTTAACCAAAACTCGACACTGACTAGAACACCCCAGTAAGGAGGTGTGAGAGCCAATAAATAAAGAAGAAGAGAAGAATATAAAAATCAAAGAATAATTATTTATTTTTTATGTTCGAAGCATAACTTTGTGGTCAAACATTTTGATTTATGTTAGTAAATATTAGGATTTAAGCACTTACCGACTTTTTATGTCTACCGGTTTCGAGACGTACCCGTCTCTTCCTCAGGACATACACTACACCAACATGAAAGTACTAAAATACACTTTCACCTTTACCGTCACCGTAGTATACATAGTACGAGTATTTACAAAAAATACATAAATTACATGCAAAGTTAAAGGAAATGCCAACACCACCATGTCCAAACATGCACTAAAATTTTCAAAACTCTAGTCCATAAATGGACTACTTAAAGGACTAGACAGGAAGCTGAGGAATATTTTTCATAAATCAGAATATCAGTTAAATTGTTAAAGTGACTTGACAATTGATGTGAAAGTATGTACTATTGTGTATAAAATAAATAATACACTGACACTCCGGAACGTGCCTGCGGGCCAGTAGAGTGGCTACAAAAATTAATAAAAAGAAAATGATATTGGATGTACCTATGGTCCAAAATTTTTTTTGTAAACTATGTATTTGTATTGTATATTGGATTTAATTTATTTTTTAAAACAATAAAAAAAAATAGCGGAATTTGTGGAGAGGGTCGGGAAGGGGAGGGGCTAAGTGATTGAATGTTACGCGATAGGTTAATTTTTAAATAAAAAAGTGGACTATATTGAAAAGTTATTTGATTGTTTATTAAGGGAATATTATTTTTGAATGTGAAACACCTCAGTGTTGAGAATGGAGAAGAATTCTATTCGTATATAGGTAATACATCAACTAAAAACCGGCCTTTTATTCTAAAGACAACATCGGAAAATCTGTAAAGATAAAATGTATATATTGAACAAATCAGGGGTGAACCAATTACAGTGAAATGCGCGTCCATCGATGTGTATCGGGAGAACGTCACGTTGCTTTAATATTCGCATTGAGAAACACACGAGATTTAGGAGAATAATTGTTCAGAGTTTGCCAATCATCTCACGATTCAGGAGTTAAAATATTTTACATTCCGATAGTAAAAAGGGACTTCAATTAAACAATACAGTGATAGCGTATTTTAGTACTCGCATGTTGGTGTAGCGAGTGCCCTGACGAAGAGACGAGTACGTCTCGAAACCGGTAGACATAATAAGTCGGTAAGTGAATAAATACTTATATTTACGAACATGAATAATTATTGTTTTAAAATACAAAAAATATCTTTACAGCGCTCAGTCCGTTCGAATGCTCAAATAAGCCTAGGTCAATGTGTCGGTGTCTGTCAGTGAACCGAGTAAGCATATAATTTTTGCTTGTGTTAGCACGCACATTTGAATGATTTGTTTGTTGTTACCCGCTTTTGTTAAGCAAAATTTATCAAACATTTTAATGGACTTTACATAAGGATACGATAGTGTTCACATAAATGTAACGAAGGCGAGGGCGGGTGGGGGGCCGTGGGTGGCGCAAGGGGGGTGTAGTAAGAAGCAGACACCGTTCTGATGATGTTGGGGTGGTTTCAGCACGCTGGGGGTGGCGCACGTGGCGGGGATGTGCCTCCCGGACCGGAGCTGCTCCGTCAACGAGGACAACGGCATCACCCTGGCACACACCATCACCCACGAATTGGGACATAAGTGAGTACCTTCCGCTTTATTTTTAAATCTTGACAATCAGACACCGCGGAAAACGCAAGGTTGCAAGTCGCGCGACATCCGCCGCGTTTCTTGTATACGTTATATAGTGTACGCTGGTGACCTTAAAATGTAGAATAAAACTGATAAAGTAGAGGATTGTGTAAAATTGAAGACTGATTTGCAAACTTTATTGAGTTGGTTCCATAAAAACGATATGCAATTAAACATTTAAAAGTGCTACTCTATCAGTTTTACTCGTAAAATTAACCCAATAATGTTTTCCTACTCTCTCGGTGACAAACCATTTGGTAGGGTTAACATTATTAAAGATCTCGGGGTTTAGTTTGACACAAAATTAAATTTTAAACATCATATAGATTACATAACTCGTAAGTCACTTAAGCGACTGGGGTTCGTTAAGAGAGAAACCAAACCCTTTTAAAAAACGGAAACTGTCATATGTCTATATATGAGTTTGATTCGCAGTAATCTTGAGTATGCCTCATGCGTATGGAGTCCGCAATATCAAAATCATATAAATTCAATAGAATCTGTTCAAAAAAGTTCTTAAAGTACCTTTTGTATAAGTTCCAAATTTCTAACCCACGTTCAAATTCAAATTACGAGGATTTTCTAACTTTTTTTCATTTTAATTCTCTAATAAAACGCCGCATCGTTTTCGATATAAAATTTCTGTATAAAATATTAAACTATAAAGTAGATACTAACCTCCTAAATAAAATACAAATAAATGTGGGATCGAGAACACTCAGACATCGGGAAATATTTAAACTGCCTTTGTTTTCAAATAATGCTACATACCACACACCTATGGCCCGCATGTGTCGGGAATATAATATATACTGCCGAAACAATCAAATTGACATTTTTCGTGATACTCTCTCAGCTTTTGCGAATAATCTCTTAGGAATAAATCTTATTTAATAAGTACACACGTACAACTTATTTTTATTGCATTGTATCCTGTATAAGAAAATATTCCAAAATATGTATTACATCTTAATATATAAATCTATTTTGTGCAATTCTATACTTGAAGATATATATGCATGTAAAATTGTATCGACGAATGCTTTCAAATTGTATGTTTTCTAGTATGTATCTTTGTTGAATCACCTAATAAAATAAAATACATTGGCGTCTTCACATTATTCGTTCACACTTGCCCGCGCAGATCGTCATGGGGGGATTCGGACGTGTATTATAGTGTCATCATCGTGGACCTCTTCGACGCTGAGCTTGAAATTTCTCCCCTGATACATTTCGTATCTATATTGAGAATAGTTGAAAAGTTCGGGTCCAATTCTCTTAATTTGCGATATAAGGTTGCAAATAGGCCATGCGAGAGCCAGTCTCTTAATGTTGGATGGACCCAATACTACCTTTTTCTTTAGGTTTTTGAAAGGTGACCACAAGCATACTGCTTTTTCGACTTCCGTTTTTGAACTGAAGTGTATGGAATCCCGTCACGTTCACCGCGGCTGACTGGACCGCGCGGTCGTAAGTCGTAACCGCCGTGTCTGAAGTCTGAACGGGACCTTTATTATTTCAATTTGCTGATTGTGATTTCTTCACTTTTGTTATTAAACTTTTTGCAATAAATTAGCTGTTTGATTTGAATAGTCTACTGAAAATTACGCTTATTATACTAATTTGTAGCTACGTGGGAATGCTGACTCCATCGGAAATGGAATCGAAGGATGTTAGCTTTTTTTACTATTGTAACACAATGTATCGAGTAAGCGGTCTCTTGTCCCGACTTATGGTAGGTAATGTATCATCGAAAGGATATTTAAATACAAAATTATAAGTGTAGGTGGAAAAAAATAGAAAGATCATACACGAAATCGATGAATCACGTATTGTACGGGTTTAGTATTTACGGGCGTGAGGTATATCTACTATCTAATATCTACGTAGGTACGGCAATTCGATTTATTATAAAGGTACGATCATTTAAGGCGATTAACGATATCCTATATAGATATAGGCGTAATGTTAGATGACAAAACTCGACTTCTTCGTTACCTAACATTTCAATTTAGCCCAGACCTAGAGCCTTCAATTTTACGGTCAGCGCCTAGAACATTTTGGTCTAGATAAGTTGGAATTCGGGGGACAGATTTTAGACTTGATGTATCTTTATAAAGTAATTGATAATTGTAACGTTGATTCTACATTTTGTTTAGAGAATGTGCCCCCGAATGTCCCCAGACGGCGATTGAGATCGTACACTACATTTTATATTCTAACTACTTGAACGCAGTATCACGTATGTTAAGATCATATAATTATGTACAAAGTAATGCTGATATTGAAATCTTTAAGGATACATTCAATAATTAAATGAGAACTGTCGTGTAATTTATAAAATCAAATAGTCCCTTATTATTTTTATTATTTTTTAGGTAAAATAATTTGTAATAACCTGTAAGTATAATTTATTGTAATAACTTTCATAATGATAATAGAATTTAACTAAGCTCGTCTATTGAAAAAATAGTGCGCGTTGTGTTCACGTATAATTGATGAACAATATCTAAATAAAAGAAATTGTGATTATTATACCAATATCGTAGGTATTGTTTATTGTTTGTGAACCATAATAAATAAAATTATCACCCTCTATCTAGGTTACACTAGTTATTTATTTATTTTATTGAAATAAACGGCACTTAGTGCCTTTAACATATTAGTTACAAATACAATTAAATATACATACATGTAAGCAAAATTATAAGTAATACAGAGCATTTGAAACAATATTTTCAATTAACAAATTAAGAAAGTCTAAAAAAGATAAAATGTATGAAATAATAAAATATTACCAGAATTATCGATAAAAAAATATAATTTGGTATTAGAAATACTTTGAACCAGTTTAAAAAAAACTAAGAAAACAATTTTGAATAACATGAAACGAAAAAATAAATGAAATACATGTATTATTATTTAAAACTAATACTTACGTAAATAATAAAAAATATATAATGGTGTAAAAAAATGAAAAAGAGAAATATTTTGTACTTGAAAAATTAATTCAAGAAAAGAACCAAAAAAACAAAAAAAACAAAACACCAATAAAGAAGTTTAAACAATTTTTAACAATAGTAACAAATAGTTATCTAGAACTATAACCAATGAAGAGCCGTTCTATTTGATTATATTTGATTAGCTAGGCATTTATAATAAAGTAGTTTTAATTTTTCTTTTTTATGTTATTGTTTTATTAGTATAGGATTACTTACGCTCTAAAGATAAAAAATCTCCATCTTAGAACAGGCTGTGCCATGTTAGATGGAGACTATCATAAACAGAGAACACTCCGTTTTCATTTTACATTAATTGGTTTTATATGTTATTAAGTATGTGTATTATTTTTTTTGCAATAAATTTATAAATAAATAAAATAAATTAAATAAATATGTACTAAATTTCATGTGAAATGAGTCACTAACTAACCAAGAAGTACTCATTGCCTAGAGTGTGAAGTCTATTGATAACTGCATTGTTACCATATGATGTCGACGTATTGTTGCCACACCTACATTAAAATTAATTAGTGATGAAATTGCAGTTAAATAGAATAGAGTATAAAATCAAATGATAAAGGTAAATGTAGTAGACGAGTACGGTCGCTGTGCATCCTCGCCTTGCAGTCGAGATTAAACATGTAAACTCACGACCTCGTCACGCACCAGACGACGAAGCTGACTTACCGGGAAAATAAAGTCAAGGAAAGTCTTCTTAGAGGCGTTCCAGATAGATAGAGCGCTATCTTCCGCTATCCCTATACCGAGTAGCGTACACGTCACGTCACGTCACGCCACGTCGCGTCGCGTCACGTTGCGTCGCGTCGCGTCACGGTGCCATCGCTCGCTGGCCTCGCGCCGGTGGCGGTGTGGGGGTACCGGGGAGAGGCGAGCCCCGTCAGCGCCGGATAGCAGATAACCCCACAGCGCCGAAGGATTCCAGATGGTGCTCTATTTTACACATTCTAATTGTATGCGATTCAATTATAGTAACTCGAGGTAGCGTAGCGATACATCGCAATATGGAAATATAGAATACCTACACGTCAAATTTTTATTCATAAATTGAGTACACCGGAACCTCTTTTTATGCGAGGGATGCGTTCCACGCAGTGTGGTGTAAAAAAATACTAAAAAAGTAATTGCTGGATAGGTTTCCTTGCATAAAAATCGATTCGGGATTTCAAAAAATAAATCGTTAACTATTTATTATACGAGGGTTATCCACAAAATAATGTTACAAAGACTCCTGAGGCTGCGGGTAATTTTTGTTCCAAAGTTGGCGCATCTTACGTGTAGGGGGTATCCTAACGGCCAGTTTATTTGGTCGCGCGTATTTGTCGGCCATTTTGTAGTAACCGCCACCGGAACACGGTCAAAATTGCGTGACCACCGCGCGTGAATTTTTGGATCGTTTTGCACAGAAACAAGATTCTTTTCTGGACTCCATCGTGACGAGGGGTGAGAGGTGAGACGCGGGTGTGTCTCTACCCCAGAGTCCCTTCAGCGGTGCTCACTTTCCCCATCCGCCGGAAGTTCAAAACGGCTCAGTCAGCCGGAAAAGTTATGTCCTCAGTCTTCTGGGACCGTAAGGGGTCTTTTTGGTTGATTTTATACCTAAAGGGACTTTATTAGACCATTATTGTGATTTATTTATATATTTTATCATACATACAATTTTATGTTTACTTTGCCTTGCTAACAAGGGTACACACCCCGTTCCATCTAGGCAACTACATTTTAATAGATCATAATAATTTACAAGTAGATATTATAAACAACAGATAAATAAAATATAAACAATAGGTAAGACAAAATATAAACTCACTCGTATACACATATTGATACATATACATATACCCATGACCATACACACATATTAAACTTCATCATTGCCATTTGTATTTTTTTAAATTATTCTTTACTTTCATATTTTATTTTTAACATCCAGTTAGAATTTCCAATCCGCGGCATGCATCAACCTCTCTGACTCCCTACGACCAACGTCACGAAAGAGCGAGGTCCACACCTTCCTCAACTTGACAACACTTCCGCTTTTCCACAATTCTGGAAAAAAGTTATGGACCTTCTTGCCAACGTAATGGTATCGCCTCGATGCCAGAACAGTGTTGACCCCTTCACTCGGTATCAGGTCCCTATTGAAGTATCTTATCTATTACAAGTAACGATGTCTAGTTTGTTAAAAGTGCTCGCTCGTGGTTTACGTTTACCTGACTGCTGAATAATTGCTGTTCCGCGTCTGTAGATTCCACTCCGCGATATATCAATTCTCCGCGTTTATCGCCATACATATTACGGCTTATTTTGATTCCCGTCAGTAGTATCTAGCGAGTAACTCGATCATTATATCCGAAAATTGTGCAAATGTATATTTATATTTCCTCTATTAAAACAGTTTATAAAAACGATCCGAAAATCTTTTGGACTCGATCCAAAGGGTCATCTTCGCCTTTTCGTTCGCTAAATATGTTGCGGGATCCATTATATTTCGTTATCACAATGTTTGATGTGAAATGGTCTATTGTAGTAGTAAATATTTGTATAACGTCAGTAGGTTAGTTACTAAAATGTAGTGGTCGGCGGACGGAAGATTCGCCGGTCGGTGAACTGGACACGGAGGGCCGCGGCGAGTCGCTTCCGTCTTCCCGGGGAAGAGGTTTACGTGTGCAGCTCGAGACAGGACACAGGACACAGGAATGACAGCGATACGAGATGATAATAATAGTGCCATTTCTGTGGGCCACCACATCGAGGGCGCTTTACTTTAACTTGCATTTTAAGCGATCAATACATTGAGTATCTAAATTCCTGATTTTAAAACTGGTGATTCGCAAGTGCGAAGGCGATCGGCTCCATTCGGAGGGGCCGATCTCCGATCCTAGTGTTCGGGCAGCGCCAGAGTTTGACAAGTTTCCCTCCGCCCGAATCAAATGCTGACCGGAGAGTAAATTCTCCAAAGAGAATGTCAAAACACGTATTTTCCCTAATACGAATATCTTCGAGTCATTTTATGAAGGCATTTGAATGCTATCCAGAACGGCTTATATTTAATTCTCTCTGGGCTTTTTGACCGATGCAAATCTCGAAGATGCTGCGAGATGCGAATATATTGTTTTACTCCCGTAATAAGCCTTGCCGCCGCGCCGCGTTAAATACGGTTCGAATCGGCGCTGGAACTAGGGGGATTCTGCGAACGTATTATAATGTCTCGGCACGTGGCGCTTCCGTCGGCTCCAGAAATAAATGCGTCTATTAATTAAATCTCGGAAGTCACTCTAAACTGGGCGGAGAAACGAAACGCAGAACTCCCGAAACTCCGGTGCACAATAAAGGACAGTTTTATAAAAATTAGCACATTTATCAAACGCGTATTTTATATATGTATGTACCTATACACGTCGGTCGAAAGCGGATAGTTGGATCAGCGCCAAGCATACGCGGAGTAGACGTCTGTAATGTGAGTCATTAAGATGTAAAGCAACATCGCGAAAATTAGCGAGGAAGTTCGCAGACGCCGGGAATCGGGAATATCATATTATCCTGCAGTCTGATGTTGGAAATA
Source organism: Micrasema longulum (assembly GCF_059751315.1). Lineage (NCBI taxonomy): Eukaryota > Metazoa > Arthropoda > Insecta > Trichoptera > Brachycentridae > Micrasema > Micrasema longulum. The sequence goes on along the minus strand of NW_028278060.1, from coordinate 50,755 downwards.
TTACCGTGTGACACAATTAATCTCGCAGTTTCAACCTGCGCACGCGTCCCATGCCTTATATGGCGGCGAACCGTCGGAGTACGGCAGTCCACTTTTCCGTATAATCATTATCTTATTACGAAATGATCGCGCCCCCCGCGAGGGAACTGCCCCACGGGCGCATCACTCTGAGCGCTGCTGGCTTGGCTTGTTTTTGTGGGAAAACTGTTTTACGAAAACCGGTCGAGTCCTTATTGGAGTCGTCCGATCACTGTCCGAGGAATGAGAACGTTCCTCGCATCGCCACCGCCATCGTGAAGCATTTACCATTATTGTCACCGCGTACCTGCCTACCTCCTACCTCCTACCTCTTACCGCCCACCTGCGCCGTAACGCGGCCGCAAACTCGTACTTCGCTTATTGTTGCCATAATGTTTCCTCAATTCATCGTATTGCGGTATATTTAGTCCGAGACTGACGAAGAGTTTTAATTAACATTTTAAACGAATAAAATCAATCTCTTCGCCGGGACGCTGGTCAAACCGACATTCGAATCCCACTTTACGCCAACTCCACAGCAGTAGTTGCCGACGTGCTGACAGGACACTTGACGTTAGTAGCCGACAGCAACGTACAACTACTAATATGGAGAAGGAGTATAGTGGATTTTACACGCCAGTGAAATTAGCGTCCCGACGAAGAGACAGGTACGTCTCGAAACCGTTAGACACTGAAAAGTCGGCAAGTGATCGTTTATAACTATTTACTAACATTAAAAATGTTCATAACTCCGTCTTGTATATTCGAAGATTTATATAAATAAATACTGTAGCTATAAATAGCGTCACAGCGATTATAAACTTCGCGTAATCTTGACGAGGGCATTGATGTCCGTTTGAGGCGAACTGGCTACAGTGCCCACTGCCTACGCAACAAGTCGCATTGCCAATTCATAAAACGAGGCTTTTTAACGCAGTTTATTTCCTAAACCGTGGCATATTCACACTTGATTTATTTTAAAACATTATTTAATTCTCTGTGCATCCGACAGCGAAACTCACACAATTATAAATAGCTCATTATCGCTAATTTCACATTTTAAAGCCGTTTTTCTGGTCATCGGCATTTATAGTGCACATTTAAAATGCCTATATCATAAATCCTGCGCGCAGACGGTTCAGTCATTATTGAATAGTACATATTGATTATTTACCGTTTTTACAAGATGCGCTTGATTGATCTTCGCTTCATACTCTGTATACGAGTATCTTCTTATATATATATATATAATTCCTCTGTACGTGTGATGTCACTGAACTCCTCCCAAACGGCTTAACCGATTTACGTTCAGTTTTCAGCGAAATGTAGATCTTTGCGCTGCGTGTGTTCGTAGATATTAAATTTTCAATCGAATATGTAAAAAAAAAGTTAGAAGCGCAAATATTTTTTTCATCGACCTAATAGTATAACCTTTTTGTATATGCATTCAACTAGAATGCATATACAAAAAATGGAAGGATGTTGTTTTTTTGTGTTCAAAAAAAGTTTTGAATGTTTACAAACCACATTCGCTTTTTATGGATCCCAATCAGGTTTTTTATTTCTACAATGTTTGATTATGTCCAAATGCTTGCAGACTGGCTGGATTTCCTCCCTAGGGAGTTGTTCATATTTAAATTTATTTCAACAGAGAGGGAAAAATTTTTGAGAAGGGAATATGGAAGTCAGGCATTTACATTTCTTTTTACTGGATTTTTGGTTCGGCCAGGATAACGTCTGTCGGATCCGCTAGTGTTGTATATATTATTGGGGAGTACTGACTGCACTCCAATATGGTGTCCGTATTATTAAGTACACATTTAATTTCTTGTATCGATACAGGGGAGGACACAGGGAGGACACGTTAACTTATCATCATCATCATCATCATCAATATCCCTGTAGATATGATTAACTAAATAAAAGAATTACAAGCGGAACTAAAACTACCTTCATTGTTTGACGGAAGAGAAATGTTTGCTTTCATGTTACTGTGTGAAATAATAAATAATCAACTCTCTGCGCGATTGTTCAGAAGTTGTACAACTAATAAGGTTTCATGTACTACGTACAGTGTTATTTCTGGAAGAAAATTGCCAAACCGACGCAACGCGACGTCAATTACAATAACTTTATTTATTTATTGACGGACTTATGCGGTCCATTCTAACAATGGTAAATACAATTTCTTATAATAAATACAGGTACTAATCAAATAAAATTAAAGCTAGGACAAAAAAAATGGCTACCTCGAGACAAAATCCGGTCTATATTAGTGATTTTTTAAATCTATAAAGACTTGCACCAAAAAAATCCGGATCTTGGTTAGAGTTTACAATACGACACAATCGGGACATTGGCGCATGCGAGCCATAGTCTGTGCTGTGTTGATCAAGGAGCAACGGAACATCGAATGCCACTTGTTCCGGTAACGATGGCACATAACTAATATGGAGTCAATGTTATTTCTACATTTTTGTAGACTTGAGATTTTCAACATTGACTCCATTTCTATAAATATGTTGGCAATTATTTCGGGAATATTGTTGATATTTTTGACACGAGCGATTCACAAATCAAAAGATGTCTAGAATCTCTCTTTTTACCATAGTTGTGTTAAGTTTTCTCCCCAAATACGAGTGTTCATTATTTTCCAGATATGTGACGTAATTTTTTTTATTGACATCGCGTGTATCAATGTAGTTGGTAAATTCCATTTTATATTACTGTGTACAATAATGCAATGGTAAGCCTTATTTTATTTCATTTATTATGGTTCACAAACAAGAAACAATACGTACGACATTGGTATAATAATTCGAAGGTTCGATTCCTGGCCTGCCAGTGGTGGTACCCTGGTGGAGTGAAATATTGGTTCTAAACTGCAATATTCCGCTGTCCCAGATTTTTTCGCTTTTATTTACTGAATTCTGTTTGTAGAGGAAGAAATAAAGTCCATTCGTAATGAAAATAAGAATATTTAAATTCTTTAATTCTTTAACTTTACCTTTGTAAAGTGGCCACTTAAACCAGCCAATGACAGGTCATAAGCCCTGTAAATGCGTAGACTTTCATATTCCCTTCTCAAAAATGTTTTCCCTCTCTGTTGAAATAAATTTAAACATCAATAACTCCCTAGAGAGGAAATCCAGCTAGTCTGCAAGCATTTGGACATACTCAAACATTGTTAAATAAGAATAGTTCACTTGTCCGAGTGAGTCCGAAGAAAGACATTTAGTCTTTAAAGCGAATTCGGGTTTGCGGTGGATGCTTTTAATTAAATGTCCCTGAACCGGCATGCGGCACCTGGAGCCCTAGACTGGCAACCTTACCTTCATGTATGCAGTGCCCTATGCACCGCCGGTTGCTGATAGGGAAATGATGATGATGCTGTTACATGTTGACAATTTCTTAAATCGCGATAAGCTCCCTGGAGGGTCATATCGAGTGCTTGCCTACTACTACTACGAAGTTTCTTCGAACTGTGGAACTCTAGACGAATATCGCACATAATATTACTACGCAGGGTACTTGTTACTTGTTACTTGTTCCTAACAGAATGATCATTTCTGGACTTGCGAGTTTTACAGGTCGCGGTGACGATATATTACTGTTTTTCAAACCAACACTTTAATATATTTCATTATGTCCATTCCCTATCCGCATCTAATGGTGCATAGGGCACTGCATCGGTCCACCGACCGCAGCGCATCTTGATCGTGTTTATTATTTGAATGGAAGATGATCAGTATTACGCTTACGCTTATATTTTAGTTACATAAATCTTTTAAGTATATTTTTTAATAGAAATACCTTTAGAAATTATTGTTTTTGTCTAATTTACGTATTTTTTTATTTATTTTTTCGCGATTTAAAAAAAACATTCATTTAAAAATGGCAAAATCGTATGATGTCCTCATTTTTCGTGCGTTTTATCCGACTACTGCCTTAAGTCATGGTATTTTGCATTTTTTAATACATTTAATCAGCGGTTACTCTCAGATAAAAGTCCCGCAAAAGGTGATCGAGTGGATATAAGTCCGCCTCGTAGTGCAGCGGTTAGCGCGTTCGCTTATTATGCTAGAGATCCCGGGTCCGATTATTGGGAAGGTCTACATTTAAAATGGATAAAATGGCGGTTTTACGCGGAAATATTTCACGTTTCTGGACTGGCGGATCACTTTACCTGCTCGTAACATATATATATATACGCCGCACTCGGTGTATGATGTTGACGACGCGGGACGCCGACGCCGACGTGTGGATGCTTAAACTCGTCGGAAATAGGACAATCTCCATATTCGTCGGCTCTACTAACTCTGAACCTGCCGCTCCGCCCCTACCACTCCTCCGGTGGAACAATACGAGTAATCTCATTTATTTGACACGACCAATATTGTTGAGTTATGTATTTCTATTGTGTCGGTTCTTCTTGTTTAAATAAGGTAGGTATTGTTATGATAATATTATATAACACGTGTACAAATACGCCCGCTATTCTGGTTTTTAGAAAATATACCATCTATGTAAAAGGCAATGTTTTTTTAAAAATATATTTGGACCCCTGTATTTAGTAGCCTTACGTGTCATGTACAAGGCTAAGGTACTCGGAAAAAAAAAAGTTTTTGTTTGTCTTGGAAATGGGATGTTCGATCACTGATTTTGGTTTATTACCTTTATGAGTCCAATCACTATTGTTGCAAAGTTCAAGAACAATGGCGCATGATAACTACTTTTTACTAGTGTGGATATCTGTTAAGGATATTCCATCTTTCCTGCATTCTGCTTCAAGATTATGGCGTTGCAAACTGAAAAATGGGCACTGAAATAACAGATGTTCTATACTCTGTGAAGAAATATCATCGCATGGACAATAGTCATCATTCCTTAATTTAAACCTATATAGATAACTTCTCATAGCTCCGTGTCCGGTAAACATTTGGGTCGTTTCGAAAGTACTTTGGTGATGATGACGGAAGGAAAGAAAAAGGCAATGTTCGTATGTGTCCCCGATAGACTAAATAACTACTGGACCGATTTATGTGCGTTTTTTTGCAAAATGGTGAGCTTTGCGCTGGGCCTGTTTATAGCTTTTAATATCTTTTAAAAAGTTAGGAGTTACCAGGGTTACATTCGATAACACATATTATACTAAAAAAACTTGTTGTTTATTTGCATTAATATACATTTTTACATTTTAATTATGTTTTAATTTATTCTTACAAGTAACTGAAATCCCACCAAGCCACTATCTGTGGCTTGTTGGTGAAGAATTATAATAATACTAACTTACCCAATATTACCAAAATGAATTTACGTGTAAAATTAACAGCCGGAAAGATCAGTAATATAGACACAAATAAACTGTTTTTTTTTTAAATACAAGAAAGAAAATATTTACAAAATTAAAAATATTCACACTAAGCAAGTTTAATAACTATTCATATATAAACTTTTGATCTAAGCTACTCTCTTATTTTGCTCTTATTACATTTTATTAAATTTAAGTTCTTTTGGCAATTAATTAAAAATGCTAGGTACTTAATAATTAAGAGTTCTATTACCGGCAGAGTCGGCAGTCGGCAGTCGGCAGCACGACGCATAGGAGTGCGCCGCCGTGAGCGGACACAGAATGTGTGAAGTGACTGCGATTTACAAGATGTTTGTTCAGTTATTTAGTTGATGTAAATATTTTACAGACATTACCAAATGCGAGGGATATGTATAAATATTGAGATCCGCAAAATAAACATACTTCCATAAATATTTACTCATTGTATTTAGCTATTTGTTTATCAAAAGAGGTTCATCATCATACTCTTAGCACTAAGTTTAGCGTATCTCGATCATCCGTGCGAAATAAGTCCATTAATCTTACGCTTCACTTCTACCATCACGCCATTTCCCCGCGGGGTGGGCAGGAGAATAGACCGCCACACGCGTCTATCCTGGCATACGATTCTAGTTTTTTACACATTCATACATCATGTCATACATGCCCTTCTGACTCGACCGAACTCGGTTTATCTGATCATTCCGCGTCTTCCTCGGTCGTTCTCGTCCCCCCGCCATATAAACCTGTTTTACCATTCCTTCGTCATCCATTCGTTCTGCATGAGCGAACCATCTCAGAGACCCTTTCTTAACCTTATCAATTATGCCTGACTCGGATTTACACTCTCGCCTGATTTTATCATTTGATTTCCCACACATTCATCCGAGAGATAGCATTTCGACCGCGTTCACTCCGCTTCCGTTATGTCGCTGTAAGCTTTGTTTCTGTACTCAATAAATGTACGTAAGAAGCTATTGATTAATAAAAAAACCGTCGCAGTAAATATGTGTCCAGTGTTCAGACAGATGAAGTATACAATTTTGTGTGTAAAATAGAACCAGAAACCGTGAAGATTGTTTTCGACTCGATGGCTGCTCTCGGGTAAAAATCCTGTGGAAAAATCGAGTGGAGATAAGCCCGTCTCGTCGCGTAGTGGTCGGCGCGTTGGCTCATTAATATTACAATCGGCCGTCCCGGTCTGTTGTGGTGCAAAACAGTACATAATATGTATGTTAAAAACCAAAAAAAATAAGGAAGTATATTTATCGAACAACTTAACCGTGCATAAAATATTGTTATAAAAGTTAAGAATTAAGTAGCATAAATTTTATCAGTTCTAAGTGTAAACCCTTCTCCGAGCCGAGCGCATGAAGCGCGAATATTTTTATCTTTTTTTGTACGCGTGCCTACAGTGAATTTAAATGCAATTTGTACTAAGCGGTGTAGTTTTTTCATTAATTTACCGCACTTTTCGTAAAAATGACATGTTTATGAAGATGAAAATGAGTCTTACAGACTAAGTTTCGTCAAACACATTCCGACCTACTCGAACGAATACGCTTCGCAATTTCTGCAATTCGGGGAATGGACATTGGCCTTCTCAATTAGGTGTCGTTAATTACTTCCAAGTTCATCGTCTTAACGTTCTCACAACAACTTAATGGTAGGTATTTCTTCATTTATGTAGACTTTAATATGTCTAGACTAGACACCAGTGTCCGGTTAGCGCATCGGCATCGGGATAGCATCGTGTGATGTTATCATCGTCATCATTTTCCTTTCCGAACCCAGTTAGTAGTGCATGGGGAATGTTGACCGTTTTCCTGAAGGTAAGCCGGGTTCTGGTTGTATTTCGCACACGGGACTGAGTTATTCCCCCGCCTGGACACGGTCAAGTTGGTTATTCATCGTCTCCTCACGCCTCGGGGAGGAACCCGGGACACTGAAACGGTCGGCAGGGCGACTGACGTCGCGTCGGGTCGTCCCGAGTACCGACTGAGACTGCTGAGGATGACGATGACGATGACGATGACGTACGTAAAGACAGCACCGAGATATATGTATATATAGCACTAATCCGAACGGTGAGAACCTCACCTCGTTACTTTACTTCAAACTGTGGATGGCTGGACGCGAAACGCTCGAAGCTCGAAACGAGGTTTAGTCTCGGCAAACCACCGTCAGTTTCTAAACGCAAAGAAACCTTTTTTATCAGCCACGAGTCGATTCATTTTGATTTCAAATAAATTCTATATTGATATTTACAAACAACAGATCTCTCGGCACGGCCTAGAGACTAAAATACGGTATTTCCACAGCAGTAGGGCGGACGCTAATACCACACTAACATTAGACTTTCGACTCTGGACCGATCATTGCATATTTTCGCGCAACATTTTTGCGAGTTCTCATCGATTATATGCAAAATAAATCGATCCAAGCTGTAATAAAATCCGTGACTCGTTTTAATTTTTAGTACATACCGCTATCCACATAAATTATAATAATTTATTACGGTCGAACGATATAAATGCAAATAAATATCGTCGGTAAGAACCTAATCGCGCGATAGTCGAGTAATATATTATTATGGGGAACGAGTCAATATACAGGCGGCCCTCGACTTTCGCACATTTCAAAGAATTATGTTTTCTACTAAATTTTTATCGAAAGCGCAAACATTTTTCGCTTCCGTAAAGTTGCTCTCGCGGTCAAACAGTGATATAGACGGTACGAAGAAAATAATGAATCGGGTCATCGAGGAAACTGAAAGGAAAGATGCGTCTTTATTAAGAGAATTTCGAAAAAACTGTAATACCTATATGGATCGCAATCAGCAATGTTGGAAACTTTTGGGCTGATTGAATCAACAATGAAAGGTTTCTGGAAATAATTATGCCCACAAATGATGAATGATTTTATAAATTCTGAAGAAATTCTAGAAACTATTATAGATGAAATAGTAAGAACAGTTGATTTATTTTTATTTATTCATATAAAAATACATATTCCAAAAAATATAATAACGTATCCTTCACTCCCTGAGACCAAGAGCCAACATAATGGAAAGTGGAAGCAAGCATATTATTAAAGAATACTACAAATAAAAATTATTCAGCACCATCATCATTACCTTTCCGCACGTATTGGTGCATAGGGTACTGCATCGGTGCACCAATCGCAGCGTATCTTGATCATTTTTGTTACTGTACATTTAGCTGTCTCCTACAATGGTCTCTTCTCTTGGACAAAATCCAAACTTGTACACTTTTCTTATATTGAATGAACTAAACTTGGATGTCAACAACGGAGATGTTAATAAGTTGGTTGAATCTCAATTAGTTCATCTGTCGAATGAATACTTAATCGTGCAACTGGTAAATGAAATACGCAATGAAAGTGAGGAACGCGAAGCTGATAAAATTGTCAACACCGTATAAAAAACAATCAAAAATATAAATAAAGTCTCATCCGTCTTCCCGAATTGTCGACTCGATAGATGATCGGAAGAGTGGGATCCCAACGGAGAACTTAGAGGCGATTGAGAAAGACACAGCTTGTTACAGAAGTCTTTATTAAGAAAAGCAAAAATGGGTGGTATTCGTCAAATTTACTCACTATCTTAATTATGTACATTAACGCATTTTAAAAAATTGACGATGTTTTAACATCCCTCGACTTTCGAACATTAAGCACTCGCACATATTTTCAGGAACCAATTAAATTTTCTTAGTGTTATATTTTCTCAATTTTTAAAATTGTTTAATTTTTTATTTATTTTATTATTTTGTTTTGCATTTTTGTTTCTTTTTTATGTTATTTTGTAAACTTGCCAAACACAAGAGCCAGACTCTTTTTTGGCAAGTTCAACTTTAAGTGTTCCATTTTTTTACTGAATGTATTGTTTATTTATGCTTATAAAGGTTCTTATTTAAAAAAAATAAAAAAATATGTGCGATAGGCGAGGGTACTACCACTGTACTCGCATGTGTAGCGTCCACAGTGGGGTAGTAGAGAGCAGTCAGCAGTCAGCAGTCAGCGGAGGCTCCCGACGCGACGCCCAGTTCCCAGCGGATGGTCTATTTCCATCCCGAGTCCCGAGTCCCGAGTACCTTGACCTTGGTCGTTCCCGCGTCTCGCTGCGCAACACTCCCGCGGTTGCCCCTTTTATGTGGAAATATCCGTTAATTCATTAATACTAAGGTCGTTTTAACATTCTACTCCTTATTTAAGCCAAAAACCAAACGAATCATTTTTGAAAAATCATTTCACTGTGAATCAGAACCGCTTTTTCGGACAATGAAAGTTTTAAATATGAAACGTTTATTTATAACGACTAGTTAAAATGCTCTCCAAAAGAAACAGAGGTATATATGAAAAGAGTCGTCGAATGTGAAAACCTTAAACATCTAAGGTGAAAACATTGTTTGCCCAAAACCACTCGAGATTTATTTATAGGACGACGATGCTACAATTAGTAACCTCGAGAGATTGCTAACTCGTCCGAAAATAAATTTCCAATTTTATTTTTTGATAAAATTAATTGGCTCCGGAAGAAGTCAGCTGGACTCTTCCAGGACCCTCCGCCCTAAAAGTTTAACACTGCCTTCGAAAATATTTTTTTGTGTTTTTTCGTTATTCATTATATTTTTGATGGTTAGTTACTTAATTTTATTTATTGCGTTTATTATTTTTGTTTTTATTTCTGTTATATTATAAATTTTGTAATATTTTATTTTTGTAATTTCTTAATTTAAATTATAATATTGTCATTCATTCAGTCAGACATTCATTCGTATTATATGCATAATATAGGTGTTTTTGTATCTTGTGAGAAGCTGCTGGGAATATTCGTTTGCAATTTTACTCGTATCTAGGCCGTATTTCGAAACTGAAACTAATAAAAATAAAAATAATAACTATGTCCGCTCCCTAGGTGGAGCATATGGTACCCACGAAATCTCTTCGAGCGCCTTTTATCGTAGTGAATACGTAAATCGCCGGCGGACTTGGTGAACTGTTAAGTAGGCGAGCGCGGTTGAGGCTTCCGGGAGGCGTCCGCAGCATAGTCCACAGCCGGCCGTGTAGCACCCGCTCGGCGGCTGTCGTCGGAGGTCGCTGCGCACGTTGCACGTTATCTCACTTCGACGGGATTTTAGCCCAGGAAAGTTAGCCCAGCCCACCGCACCTGGGAGTCTACTAAATGCAGCTTTTATCTAAACTCAGTATCTTACCGCTTCGGACCATAGTGAAATGTAAGGGACATAGGATAAAAATGCGGAGGGGTGCTATGCGGGCGTCGGCAGAACAGGGTTCGATTCCCGGTGAGAACGCAAAAAATTAAAATGAGATTTTTCTCAAACCTGGGTGCTCTGTGATGTAATTCACCACTGTAATTAGGCCTCCTGGCCTGTTGTGGTGCAAAAAAATGTAAAGTAAAAAAATGTAACGTAATGTTTTGCTCTGATCTTCAGACAGCCTTCGCACTATCGAGTGTGGCATCTAACCTATATCCCGCTCGGCGTATAATATTAGGTACGCAGATGCTCGCGGGTGCCGTAATGCGGCGGGCCCGGGAGACGATCGGGAGACCTGCCGAGCGGCGGCGCGCCCCGGAGGACACAACCAAATGAGCGGTGATCACCGATCGCCCTACTGAATTATCGTAAAAAATGACAATAAGATCAATAATTGTGCGAGATTACTTAAAGAGTTTAAACAATTTAGCGTAAATCGGTTACTCGGTCGATCTGTCATACCGACCGGTACGCCGCCATTAGCCAGCGGCGTCGAAGGCGCTAACTACAAACGACACCTTGCTTCGGTAGACGACGCGCGACGCGTCAACATTAGCGGTTGTCAGGCAGCGCTGTGGTTAGGAAGAACAAACGAGCGCACTAATGCCATCTTGCGGTTTCTTCGATTACCCAATAATAAGATAACACGCTCGAAGGTTAAACTTTTCAAATCGATTCATTCAAAGACCCATTTCACACGTATCGTCCGAATCCGCACGGCACGCAAAAATTAGGGTGGATTTGATGTTTATTATATATATATTTTTATTTATTGATAAATTTTAATCTAAAAAAACCCTGCGAAAGGAAATCGAGTGGAGATTAGTCAGCATCGTGGTGTACCGGTTATTGCGTTTCCCGGCATTAAATACATAGATAAAAATAATTGCAGTACAATAAATAAGAATCCGGAAATGTTATTTTATCGTGCCGTGTGGATTTTTACCACGGTGATAAATGGGCCGTACGACCGAGAATAGTATCGTCCGTGTTCATTTTGACAAAAAAATAAAAATGAAAAACTGCGAAACTCGTTCCGGTGAAGGAAATAAGCAAGAGCGCGTTATCTCGGTTAACTTGTATCGATGTACGTCTATTTCAGAAGAAAGGTTTCAATATTGGGTAAGCGAACAGTGTGAACTATTACGAAGAGTTCAAATGGGTGCGTACTGTATTTGCAAACCGTTTGGATTTCCCCCCGCAACTAATATAGTTTCTAGCCTCAAAACAATATGGAATGAGAGCACAAAATTTAGAAATTATTTGGATATTCGATGTGGCTTAGGTAATTTCAACTCGAGCCAACAACACACATCGTGGTTCATAGCACTTGTGTGTTGTGTGGCGTGTGAAGATAATCTTCCGGTAAGATTTATCATTTATATATAAAGTGCGGTACATTATTTTTCCTACTGTCTTTCCTTAGCCGCGATTATGAACGGCTATCTTTATCTGAGACGGTATAAACGAATATCGATATTCGTGTACGAAAGTGTGTATATTTGTGTAAATATTCAAATTATTTTCGTCGGTAACCGGTAATTTATTTATTTTATTTACTATGGTTCACAAACAATGCACGTGATATTGGTATAATAATCACAAATTGTTATTTTAGATATTGTTTATCAATTATATGTGAACACAGCATGAACAAATAAAGAAAAAAAATATATAATAGTTTATTTTTAATTGGCTAACTTAATTGAATTCTATGATTGTTATAAAAGATATTTCAATAAAATTATTCAATAAATTATAAATTACAAATTATTTTACTATTTGATTTTATAAATTGCGTTACAGTTTTCCTATGATTATTTAATGTATCGTTAAGAATATCAATATCAGCATTACTTTCTACATTATTATACAATCTTAACAAACGTGATTAACGCACTAAAGTGCGCCGTATTATTATCGAAGGTCGGAACAGGGGTTCCCTAGGGGTACATATTCTAAACAAAATGTAGAATCAACGTTACAATTAATTATTTTATAAAGATTTATTTATTTACTTAGATACATAAGTTTATTGTACATTATTTGAGACAATAAGTCCCAACTCCGTGGGACTAAAAGTCCTGTGTTGAGATGGGACGAGCAATTATATGACACAGACACGTGAGTATATCACCACAAATAGAGGATTAGAAAAATACAAAAATAATTTAAAAAAATAAAAATAAAACATATATATGGCACATCAATATGGAATACAGTAAACTCGAGCATTCGGAAAATCATCAAGGAGTTTCCCACTCAAATCCATCCCACTAAGGAAAATCCAGTCTTTAACTCCTTTAAATTTATTTCAACAGAGAGGGAAAAAGTTTTCGAGAAGAAATTTGGAAGTCTAGGCATTTACAGGGCTTATGACCTGTCATTGGCTGGTTTAAGTGGCCACTTTACACACTGTGTAACATTCACCATTCTGCCCATGTTTGAACATCCACATTTCCTCAACTCTTCCATCTGTTGACTTTTGTGAAGTGAAAGAGCTGAAACCTTTACTAGGCAACGCCTGGAAACAATTTTCCAATTTTTATACTTCTTCTTTTACCAGGTAGTAATTCAACAATGTTTGATTATGTCCAAATGCTTGCAGACTGGCTGGATTTCCTCCCTACGGAGTTGTTCATATTTAAATATGAACAACTCCGTAGGGAGGAAATCCAGCCAGTCTGCAAGCATTTGGACATAATCAAACATTGTTTAACTCCTTTCTTGAAAATATTTTTTGTCCTTGAGAGCTTAATACGCTCTTCCAAAATATTGAACACTCTCGGTGCTATAAATGAGAGATGTCTCTGATCAAAAGTCGTACGTATAAATAAAGATATATCGAGTCTAAAATCCGTCTCCTAAATTCCAACTTACTTCCAAATTACTACGAACTAATGAATGGTATAAACAAATTATCGATGATACAGATTAAAAATGTTTACATATTCTGAATATAAATCCTAACATCTTCCTAATTGAACATGTTTAGAAAGAAAATTGTAAACATATTATTTTTGTCATACAGAAACTTAATTTTACTTCGTAGATAATATTGAAGATAAATTGTAACTTCCTATCAAAATTCGCACCCTGGTTAAAACCTCCGCACGCGACTAGTACTGATACAGAGATACCGAGTATTAGTAATGTAACGACCCGGCACCCCAGCGCCCGTGCCCGCACCCGCATCCGGGGTATCTCAGAGAGAGGAACATCCATAAGAGTATACTAATCGACACTTTCTACAGGGAATGCAATCAAAACAAAACATCGCTCTCGTTTGACAGATGACCGCTTGGCAGCATGTTACGAATCGCCATTAACCAAATTATGATAAGTTTTCTGAAAATATACAATGCCATCTTTCCTCTGATACTTGATAAATACTTGAAATTTTACGAATTGTACAAATAAGCAAATTGCTCGCGTTAATAGAACTTGTTTATGTTTCAACATAGTATTTTTATGTTTGTGTGAAGTCATCATTAACTTCTATTATAAAAATAACTGGTTATTGAATTGGATACTGGTATTATCAATGTTTATTTTAATTTAAGCCAATTTTTAGCTTTAAAATACTACTACTTTCAGCGTTATTAGACCGCTGACAAAAATATTAAAAGCAGGTCACCCGTGGTGGTTAAATGTTTGGCCATCCGTTATATACAGTAACAGAAAAATTTGGCTATCCGTGATATACAGTAACATAAAAGTTTGGCCATCCGTGACATACGGTAACATTAAACTAGAAATGCAACAATAAAAATACAATATTAAAGATTTATATATAACCACTTACCGATGAAAACCGACGGTACGAAGTTATGTACAAATATTTAATAACATTTATTACAAATACCTAAGTCGGTATATTGGACAAACCAGGGTTCCAAATCCAGGTTCATTAAAGGTTTAAGGAATTTATTGAGTATTTTTCGTATTTTTTTAGTTTATTAGTAAAGTTATTTAATTTACAATCAAAATAATTCAGATCCTGATTTACGTTTAAAAAAATATGATCATTCTGGGTAGAGGTACCTGGAAACCATAGTAAGTCTTATGATGACCGAGGAACAGAATTGCATTATTTCTGAGTCTACGTGAAATAACATCAAGAGGAATTTGTCGGAGAATAGTTGGCACATCATATTAACCATAGAGTATTTTAAGGATGCAAATTAAATCTCATTAAATCGACGTTTTGAAAGACTCGATAGATTAAGAAATAGTTTCATGTCAATATGTAGTATGAAAAATCTGGGAATAAAAAGTAAAGGAGAAAGTTTTAATTATGCAATTACCTTCGCTGGACATGTTCAAGTAAGTTTTAAATGTGATTCTGGTTCACCGTTTTCTCATTAATCCGGATAATTTGCGTTTTAGTCTATTTTTATTTTATTTTGTGAGGTAATTCAACAGAGATAGAGAACATACAATTTGTAGGTATTCGATGACAATATTCACATGCGGGTACTCGTATATCTTCAATAAAGAATTACATTCGTTTTTTTTTATATTTAAAAAAAATATTTTATGTACAAAATAAGTTTTCAGTTTCAGTGCTGCAGAGCAGCGTTTATTTTACACGTATACTTGTGGCCTATTCTTAATTGAGATTTATTCTCAAGAGATTGTTTGCAAAAGTTAGGAGAGGATGATGAAATATGTCGATTTTGCTATTTCTGCAGTAGGTAGGGTAGACCGGGGACAATTGTACCATTTTATCTTTATCGTTGTATTCTGAGGTAATTATAAATACTACTGCGGTAGTACTTATATTTTCATATATTTGGTTTATTAGACTAAAAGTTGGCATCATTTTGAAATGTATTGAACCAATGTTAACAGAGATATTCGAACTTTAAGCCGACCAAGTCGATTGGTACGAACGTCCCCTACCCGGGGTCAGTTGTACCAGATATTTAATGAATGAAAATACAATATTTCAGCTAGAAAAATGTGTTCTTTTAAATAGTAATATAATAACAGAGCAGCTTTTAATCGACTTAAATCAGAACACGGCGACCTTCTCAAAGTAAATCAACATAAAATCAGCCTTCTCTCTTATTTAACAATAAAATCTGAGTTAAATACTATAAAAAAATATTCTATCAGTTTTATTAAATACATTTTTGTAGTTTTAATGCTTAAAATCAGTAAAAAAACAGTGAAAAATATCAATTAAAATATTGTATGGCGAAGCACGTGGAACATTTGTCTCCGTGGTACAATTATCCCCTGTATAGACATCATTTTGTAATTTATTAGTAGGTTTAGTTTTTTAAAAATCTGAATCACAATTATGGCATTCGTAATAATTTTCTTGCAGTGTGCATTGTTCATGGGCCCAGTTATGGCAGCGAAAGCATTGTATCCACTGTTCGTTGGGTTTACTAGAACCAAATGATTCCATACACACTAAACAAAAACATTCATCTTCTTCTTCACAACTTGAGCTGCTTTCTTCAGAATTTTTTTTAGTCTTGGGTTTTCTTCCTTTTGGTTTAAATTTAGGCTTATCTTCGGGCTTTGGTTTAACTCTAGATGAAGATTTCTTAAAAAGTTTATTCTTACTCTTTTTTTAAATTTAATAATAATAATAATTTCTTCCTGTTCTCTTTTAATTAAGTCTTTTTCGTGTATCGGTTTAAATTGCAGACTTTTTATTTTTTCGGCCTTTGTTCGCTGTTTTTCGCAGAGGTGCTTTTAGCAATGGTCTTATTTTATCAGGAAAAAACGTGTTCATTATATCTGTACTAGTCGACGGATGTACATTAATTGGAACTGCCTCTATCAGAGGCATAGGTCTATCCGTTTGGACATGGGTCTATCAGTAACAAATGATGGACTGTAATATAGTTCAGTAAATATATCTTTATTGACAGGAAATATTCCAGTGCACCTAAAGCCGGCCTGTATATTATTGTGTGTCGGTGCTAATGGATATGCTTTGACCACGATTGATAGTAAATTGTATATACAATAGTCATTGTACTGCCAGGGTGACTCCTCATCCACGCATCGCAAGAAGAGTTCACGGCCTTTTTTAATGGTCCATTCACTGAGTGATCTACCGGTTACAATTTATGTGAACAATGGGGTGGGAATGATAACATCGCGATTCCTTGTTCTTTGCAATAATCAAGTGCAGATATGGTTATATGAGATGGATGGTTACCTAAAAGCAGCAATACCTTCCTTTCTTTTGACGATCGTGATTGACGTTGGAAATGTTTTAAAAATATCAAGAATTCATTTTCTTGCATCCATCCAGATGAATTTCCAGCCCCGATGGATCCTACAGGACCATCCCGTACAAAATGTGGGCTGTAATTCAAGTGAGGAAATATAAACATGGCGGGAGCTGAATTTCCGAGTGCGTTTACCGCTACTGTTACTGTCACTAACGTCCCACGTTCCCCAGATGTTAATGCTCTAACTTGACGCATCCCTTTCCTTGCTACGATTTTGTCCGGTTTTTGGACGGTAGTTATATCGGTCTCGTCCATGTTGTAAACATCTTGTGGTTGAAATTTATATCTATCCATGACTTGCTCTAAATTATCAAAAAAACGCTTACATTTGTTTTATTAAAGCTTGTGGCTCTCGAAAGACTTGTTTGAGCAAATCTTATTGACAGTTCTGGATTGCGCTTCATGAAGGCTGAAAACCAGTCTTGTCCAGCCATTCCTTTTTGTCCCAGGAGTCCAGTCTTATCAAATTAAATGAGGCTGTTAGCTCAGCTAGCTCATATGCCAATGTTCGCACGTAAAGACGTGACATACCAAAGTATATATCTACCAATCTTATTAAATATTTTCCAAGTGTTGTTTTTTGATCGTCTGAAAAAACTTTTTTGCAGATTTGTAGCCCATTGAAACTACAGCTCCATTTTCAGAATTTTCTCTTTTCTTTTTTTATCTGATGAGAGATACATGGTACAAGCCAAACATATCAGCTGCTGCGCGTATCGATTTTCCTTTTAAGATTTCTTCATACGCCTGTTCATAAAGGAAGGTGTTTTTCGACGCTCTGTCAGTTGTTCTGGTTCTAGTACGCGGCATCTGATTAAAAAAAAAGAATAGTCGATTGAAAAAAATGACTATATTTATACATACTGTAAAATAGGGCGTTTTCTGGGAACGATTGAAGAAATTCCGCTAGGAGTCGCACACAAAAACAGGATCCTAAACTAAACACCCGAGATACATTTTAATGTGTTCTGTTCTTTAGGTTGATTAATAGAATGACTGAAAAAAAACCAAAGCGAATCCTTAAAATTATTTATAAAAGATTCTTTAAACTTGTAAGTTAAATTTACTATATTTTGTACATAAAACGATGACTTGATGTCGTTTTGTGATGTCGTTTTGCTGAAATTGCTAAAATTCTCATGAATTTCAACTCGATGATACATAAATACGATTAGAATATAGAGCCAACAACAGTAAGAAACGTTTAATCTGACACTGAGTAAAAAATTATGTCTCAAATTTGTGGTATGATCAATAATATAAAGTGGAAAAAACTTTGAGTGCGTGAAAATTTCTCCTCTCTGTCACATACGTCCGCTTCGCGTTACGTTTTCGTAAGACTGGCAGTTTCTTGGGACGTGCTCTAGCATGTTCCTGACCCAGGTGTGCGGGGTATGCAGGGTGGGGTTACAGAGATATTCGCAACGGTACTATCGTCCCCTGCTGCAACCGTCCCCGATCTACCCTATATGTTATATTTCCGAAATACGCGGGCCAAATAGCCCAGGAATATTAGACTAAAAATATCCATAAACATTAACAATATTTGCGAGACAAGTTACGTGCCTTGAATAAAATAAATGGGAAATTGAGTTGACAGATAAAAGGCTTCAGAAACAGCTGTAAACAGTCGTGGCCAAAGCCTGGCTTCATCTGTATCGTCTGCGTCTGATGAAAAGGTCTAGCGCGGAAGTGATTCGGTGTTGAAAAATCGACAAATGTCAACCGCCGATAGCAAAAGCACGCCGCTCTTTCGTCCAAAGTATACTAATAATTTGAAAATCTGCTACTTCTATTACTTCAACGCCATTGTACAGTTTTTCTAGCTGCTTGCGTTCAAAGGTTGTAACTTTTACGTCGCGTCGCTGTTAGCAAAAATCGTATTTAAATTATGCCTCGATAACGAAACAACGCCATTCTTTCAACCGATGTTTTTATATAATAAATAAAAACGTATTTTGTGATTAAAACGCCATACTTAAAATTATTCTAGCTACTTGCGTTTAAAAGTTATAACGGTTAAAAGTATATATTTGGGACCATTGTTATTTTTAATCTTTATAAATGATATTGGTAAAGTCATAAAATTTTGTAATTTTCTCTTATTTGCTGACGACCTAAAAATTTTTTGTGAAATACTGACTTCTTCTGATTGTATTAAACTTCAGTGTGACATTCAAAATATAATTCAATGGAGCAAACAAAACAAATTGTTCTTCAATGTTTCCAAATGTTTTGTAATGGCATACACAAGAGCATCCAAAACAATATACTATCGTTATCTCATGGACGGAGTAAGACTTGAAAGGGTTTCAACGTCCAGAGATCTCGGGGTGTTGTTTGATGCTCAGTTATCTTTTAATCTTCATATAGTTAATCTATGTAATGACTCCCTTAAAATGCTTGGTTTTGTTCTTAGAAATGCCAAGATCTTTTCTAACACTCAGATTTTGAGGACATTGTATAATTCCTTGGTAAGAAGTCGTTTGGAGTTTAGTTCCATTATTTGGTCGCCACATGAGACTCGATACTCTTTGATGGTGGAGAGAGTGCAGAAAAAATTTCTGCGCTATCTGTACCTTAAAGAGTGTGGATATTATCCTTGGCTCTTCCCAACTGACTTTTTACTGGGAATGCTAGGCTATCAGTCATTATGGAGGAGGAGGGACGTTCATTTGGGTGTTCACTTTTTCCAGGTGATCGGTGGTCGCATACATAACTCAGAAATTCTGATGGATGTAGGTCTGTTCGTACCTGATAACTATCTTCGACAAAGACAGCATCGATTGTTTTACCTACCGCGATGCAGAACCAACCTGCCAATGGTTATGCCGGTTGGTAGGGCAATCTTGCTACTTAATCGCATCGCCTCGGATGTCGACATATTTCACGACAGTGGGCCTTCCCTTAGGAAAGCACTTTCTAACATTTAATTTTTCTTTTTACATTTTGTTATATTATTTTAATAACATAATTATCTACTGTAATTTGTGATTTATTATTGTATTTAGAATGAATTGGGTCTTTTTCTGTAATGTTCTAAATATCTGAATAAATAAATGAAATGAAATGAAATGAAATATAATACCCCACCGAACACCCTGTATAATGAAATATCTCAAGACGCAAGCGGGGGAGGGGCGGGGAGTGTTGAGTATTAATTAAGTACCATATCTAGAACACATATGTGCAAAAAATCAGCTGGTTATGAAACATTTGATGTTTAAAAGCTAAAATTCCTGGGCTAAAAGGTGTATAGCATATGATATGCATCGCTTGAAAATTAAGGCGGGCTGAAGTCTGAATATATCCCCGATGTATGAGTGTTCTCAATCCCGCATTTATTGGTATTTTATTGAGGTGGTCGGCATCCACTTTATAGTTTAATTATATCGAAAACATCGCGGCGTTTGGTCGTTTTGTTGAAATTGCTCGTAATTAGAATGCTGGCTAGAGATTCGGTACTTATATACAAGGTATTTGGGACTTATATACACGGTATTTGGGACTTATATACAGGGTATTTTGGACTTATATACAAGGTTTTTGGGACTTATATAAAGGTATTTGGTACTTATATACAAGGTATTTTTTAAAATCAATCCTATCGAGTTTCGAGTTTTTATGATTCTGATATTGCGGAGTCCGTACGCACGAGGCATACTCGAGATTACTACGACTCGAACTCGGAATAGACATACCTATTCGTAGAAACATCCCAAACAGACTAAGTGTAGCTGACTAACACGTTAGAATTGTTTCAGTTTCGGCATGTATCATGACACGGAGAAGATCGGATGTCACCGCCGCGTGGGCTCCACGCTGCACGTTATGACCCCCATCTTCGAGGCCGACACGGTGGAGGTCGCTTGGTCACGCTGCAGTCGAAGGGATCTGACCAACTTCCTGGAGTAAGTAGCGACGAGCGCCGGGGCGCGAGCGCGGGCCGTCGGGAACCGATCCGAGCCGACTAACCGCCGCTTCTGATTTCAGTTCGGGAATGGGAGAGTGCCTCGCCGACGAGCCGGCGCAAGTCGACTACATCTACCCGGAGCTGCCTCCAGGTAAGGGGAGCGAGGCGGCGCTAGAGGCGAAGGTCGGCAGCGTGGCACGATGCCGAGTAGTAGTACAGTGAGTGTCGTGTTCCGCAGGTGCGCTGTACGACGCGGCGCGCCAGTGCCGCCTGCAGTTCGGCGCCGGGGTGGAGCAAGTGTGCACGCCGCTGGACGAGATCTGCCAGCGCCTGTGGTGCATGGTGAACGGGACCTGCACGACCATGCTGCGCCCGGCGGCCCCCGGGACGGAGTGCGGGCTGGACATGGTGGGTATCGGCCGTTCCCCGCGAGACCGCGTCGGCGCCGACGTCGGCGTCGTTTTATCCCCATCGCTCGCCCTCCGTAAACACCGTTTGTGGATATGAATTCGGAAATATGACTAAACTGTTTGAAGTAGCGTGTGTATACAATATATCGCAACCGCGATCGATCTCGCCGGCGCAGCGTCGCTCGAAGCGGGCGATAATTTGGCGATCGGACATCAAACACCGGGTCGGCAGCCTCGTGGCTCTTCGTGTACTATTTTCGAGTATTGCATAATGTCCAGCCTTCGGCGGATCTTCCCGACTGCGATATATCGCCATTTCCACGTAACGTTCAACTTGAACACGGTCGACTGCAGAACTGATCGATGTGTGCATCGCCGGCTCGTTTCCCGAAATACAATAATTATAGCATATTTTCGTGAATAATAATGTAGTACAGATATAACTTTATTTAGAACAACGATCAATAATTGAGCCGAGCGAATCCAAACAGTGAGGTAGGAGTTTATTTCTCGAAGAGTAATTGCATAAATACATTTCGTTTCAATTTAATTTATTACGTTAATGGTTTCATAGTTTATTTTACAACTCAATCCATTCAGTGGCAAGAGGCCGCAGTCACCGCAATAATATTATATTATACTCGTCTAATACTTCTAGGTAGTAGGTAGTAGGTAGTAGGTACCCATGGGATATAATACCTGTAACGTACCAAGCCGCACCTGTTAACGTTAAATTGCCTATAATAGTAAAAACCTGATTTCGGCTGGGTGATCATTTAACTAATTCCTACATAAACGTATCGCAATTTTACTGAAAAATAAGCTATTGAATTAGAGGACTGCCTGGCTATTTTAGTAACTAGTTGATATGAACATCATAATAGGTCAAGTTTATTAAGTGTAGTTACCATGACACGTGTCGCCTAAACTCCTAACCCCTCCCCCCCACCTTTCGTTCCGTAGTAATGCGTAGGGCACCGCAATGGTACTCAAACTTTTTAGCATATTTTCATAAATTATGTTACTTGGAAAGCAATCTTGCCAGGAATCGAACCCGGAACCTCATAAATTGTTGGCGAACGCGTCAACTACTACAAAAAGAGGTGGACTGATCTCCTTTTTCAGGATTTTCACCGGATAGTAGCCGACCTTATTACGAATGATTCACAATTCAAAACGCATCATACGCTACATATTTGAGTAAAATGGTTACTCACCCCTGACAAAGGACACTGGACACGGTATACGACACGTACACGACACAGCATATACACGTATAGACGCTGGACTGGTACTGATAGCCTTATGCACACGGAACCATAATAGACGACAAATATCACCGATCACTGATCAGTTTAAGATTGTATCTATACTTATAAATAAAACATCCATGATTCACTACACCCATTCCGGTCAAACTGAGTACCTTCTATGTAGGTACGATTGCAAAGCGCGATGTAAACTAAACTACATCGAATGGGACGACGCCAAAGGGAACTATTTCTTTTACGTTTCTACATAATGTAATAATTGCAAATAAGACCCTTCGAACTAACGAGCGTCCGCCGACCGTCAACAATAATCAAACATGACTTTAGTCACCTTAACGCCTTAACCTCATTTTCAGATGGCGACCTGATGAACCCCCGTTTTAGGGATGTGAATAAAAATATCTAGATATTTCTAATCGATTCATCGTGTCGTAAAATCACAATAGGTCTTTAGTCAAATCGTATGCACGCTCATTCTGCCTTATTTTTAAAAATTAAAATCACTTTTTTTCAAAATATGTATATGGTTAGTACTAATGTTTTGTGTTGCAAAATATATTTTTTTTTTAATGTTTAAAGTCTGAAAAAAGTCTGAAGATATAGAAAAAGAATTGTTTTACTTTATTTTGAGTTAATTTTAAAAAAAAATACATTTTTACGTAAAAAAAAGTCTCGCCGGTCCTTAGTACGGAGCATTGACCCTAGTTAGATCGGCAATAATACAATAAAAAATAAAATAAAATATGTATAGATATAATGTATACATGTGCTCTCTACTTGTATTTATTTACATATCTGTTATTTTTTTGTAAATTGTTTTGTCAAAAAATAAATAAATAAAGTTAATAGTCATTAGTCACTATACATTCGAGTATTTGTAAAAAAAAAACATACAATTTTATGTAATTTTAATTGTTATTTTGTTCTGTATGCGAGGTGTAGGGAAGGAGAGACCGGGGATGAAAGTAACAATTTTTAATCAACAAGTTGTTACTTTCATCCCTCATTCTTAATTTCCCAAAATCAGCAATCACGTCTCTCTAATAAAAAGCATAATTGAGAAGTAGATTCCTTGTAATATAAAACGTGAAGATAGATCTTCATTCTGAAACATTTTTTTTGTTTTTTGATATTTTTTTATTATTAATGAAACATATTATGCAAAAAGTACATATTATACTCCCAAGAGTTATTATAGAAACTCATTTGGGACTGTACATAAGAAAAACATTTTTTTGACAATACATAATATCATACATAGTTAATACATCCGAAATAGTAAGAAAACATTATTGTATAAGAAACATAAAACACAATACTTTACACCATCTATATAAATTACACTTAAAATTATCACTATCAAAAATATTTAAGAAATATTTTTTGACTGCGACACTTTTGAATTGTTTTTTCAATTTTTTGTGTTTTAACTCATCGGGCAGTTTATTTTAATTACAACAACATTAATGACAAGTATTGAAATTAACTTCTATATTTAAAGAAACATAAAACATTGAAAAACACATAAAAAACTCACCTACTTTTGTTGTATTTTACCGACACCTATACGGTTTACTCATAGCCGTCTAGCGCAGAGGCGTGAGGATAACAGCGGTGAGAGAGAAGTACAACATATTATACAACAGTATATAGTATAACAGCAGCGGAAATGTCTATACAAGCAAAGTAATTTCTTCTGAAACTCATTTGTTACTTGCATCCCCGGTCTCCCCTAATGTTTGACGAATTTGTAAATATTTATGGTGTTTTTTAAAGAATTTCAAATAAAATTATAAGATCGCAAAAAATGGGACGGACGCATTAAGGGAGACTAGGGTAGGGAAAGCGTGTATATTTATCAATTGAACTCTCTTTCTGCCCTTGATTTGATTTAAATCACCTGTGAAGAAAATTCGGTAAAATAGATTCCCCCAGGACGGGTGAAGATTGATTTTCACCCTTAGCTCATTCTATAAAAAAAAAACTATTTTCTCCCATGCATCGTAAAACTAGATTTTACTTGTTGATGTAACGTTAATGATAATATTATAAACAATGTCTGTAAAGATGATTATCTACCTAGTTTTTGCACCTTATCAAACGAATTACATCACAAACCCCAGGCTCATTTAATATTTTTACATTCATAAGCACCTACAGGTAAACGTCGTTTTACGCCGGTTCGATTTACGCCGATTTACAATTCCCCGGTTCGGCCGACACCAGACGACAGTAGACGCCGCGATCCTAATAGCAAACACACTTTTACACGTTGTTTTATTCTATTACCGTGTACGCTAGCAGCCTATTGAGTGTGTGAAATTGTTTCCGAGTTAGTTTTCATTTTGTCTTTAAGAAAAATAAAAAGGTATGATTATATTTTTTATTTTATTATTATTACAATTAAAAGAACATACAAATATTTGTAGTTTATGCTTTGATTCTGCAATAAAGGAAGCAACAATCAAAGCATATTAAATTTGATGTTTTTTTTTTTAAAGTCTGAGAATCTAATTTAGTAACGATGAACTGGTGAGTTGGTATTTATTATTTAAAAAAAACATTACTTATATCAAGAGATTATTATTTATTTTGTAAACGAATTTAACCTGTATTTATTAAATACATTTACAATTTATTTTGAATATATATAGGAAATGTATTAAATAAACATGTTGGATTGTTCTTAGAATTTTGACACGGAACCTAAACGTATGTCTTCCATTATATTTGTGTTTATTTTACGCCGGTGTCTCTCGGAACGGAACCCGGCGTAAAACGACGTTTACCCGTATGTCTAAATCGGCCATTTTGCAAGAGAGCAAAAACAAACTTCTGAAGATGAATAATGCTCGTAACTTAATGTGTTATATGATACATTCAAATTGCACGTATTTTTGTGGTATTTGCTCATTTGACTGTGAATATACGAGAAGAACACTGTAACATCACAATGACTGCTGTGTTCTTCTCGATATGTTTACTCAATTGATTTCTAAGAATACTAAAGTTTGTAGTATATGTCGCTGAAAAAATCGTAGATACGTCATAATAAAATGTGGTTAAACTGCGGTCATAACTCGAAACACCCACATTCAGACTTACGACAGTGTATTTCCGGGGGTGCGATTCTCCAGCTATAGCGCTCGGCGTATTGTGTTCCAGTGGTGCCAGAACCACACGTGCGTGGCGCGCACGTCGCCGCCGCCGCCGCAGCACGGCGGCTGGGGCCCGTGGGGCGCGTGGTCGGCGTGCTCGCGCTCCTGCGGCGCCGGCGTGTCCGTCACGCGCCGCCTGTGCGACTCCCCCCGGCCCAGCCACGGAGGCACCTTCTGCACCGGCGAGAGGACGAGGTGACCCCAACTGACCTTGCATTCTCTAGTTTGTATGCGACTACCTTCCATTATGGCCGGAGAAAAATTCGGAAAATTCAACGGAAGAGAGGTTGACGCCTTCTTACCCTTGGAAAATAACGGGCGAATTTATGCACAATTTTTGTGGAAATAACAAATAAAGTAGGCTGAATGCTGTCGAAATGCGATCTCTCGGACGAATGTGTGGTAAAACTATGTACGATAGATGCACAAATTTAGAGATCCGTACATTATGTGAGGCTGAGATAAGCATTATCGACAAAATCAAGAAAGGAGCTCTGCGCCGGTTTGAACATGTAGAGCGAATGGACAGCGAAAGAACGGCTAAGAATATTTACAATGCAAATGTTGATGGATGCAGAAACAGAGGAAGACCGAGAAAGACATGGCATGACCAAATCCAACAAATACTTGAAGATGAACATGTCAAATGTCGAAATAATCAGCGCGCGTGCATGAGAAGATGTATGAATGTAGAGGTAGTGAGATATTTATGCAAAGATAGAGTGATTTGGCATTCTATCCTCTCTAGTGGTTTGTTTGTTTGTAAGAAACATTTGCATTCTTATGATTTGAATGAGGCCCTCAGTATCAAAGATGGCCAAAAAATCCCATACCTATTTATAAGAAAATTTCGTAAATCTGTTATGGCACCTTTTAATTGAAATATTTATCAAAAAATATTTGCTAATACTTTGAAGGATTAAGCTAAATGTTAACATAGCAAAAAACGCTATTTTTATAGAGTATTAATTATGCGTTTGGCCGCTTTTGGTACTATTTTTGGCGTTTGGCCATCTTTGATACTGAGGGCCTAAAATGCTTCAATTTCAGGAGGCATTTTACAATGAATTGCAAATAACTCAATATTTACCACTCATTGTAAAATAACAAAGATTACGCTCCGGTTCATTACGAATCATTATTATGTATCCTTTCAGGTATAAGGTCTGCAATACGGATCCATGCCCCAAGAACGAGTCCTCCTTCAGGCAAGTCCAGTGCTCCAAATATGACAACACGACGTATAATGGAAAACTTATAGAAAGGTGGCAACCGTATTTCGATCAAGGTTTGTCTCACTCTCTGTTGTACTTAGTAATTACTAATTAATCGCATACTCAATTAATTTAGCTTCCAGCTCAGAACTCTCGGCCCATTTACATTGCATTTTTACATTTATTAGTTATCCATCTAGTCTAGTCTGTGTCCGGGCGTATAAAAAATACACTTCTGTGTATGACTCTAAGGTAAAAATCCTGAAAAAGGAAATCGACTGGAGATTAGTCCGCCTCGTAGTGTACTCGACATTTTCACCTACCGCACTTGAGATCCTGGTTTCTCTGTCTCCGGACAGGCGCCCGAAGTGTGGGGCTGATCGCCTCACCATCCTGCCACACATGATCGAGATACATCGGGTGCGGATTAATCAACAATCATAATAACAAAAATAATTACCTTAAGGTTCGATGATGAAGATGAGTTATCTATCTGCCCTATCGGCATTTTAAATGGTTGACCCGACATGTTCGGAGAATCGATAGCAACAGCATGGCGTGGCATGCTTCTCGGCTCAATATCTGCACTGCACCTACCTAAGTGTATTATATTACTATTATGATTTTTGGTTATTATTATTATTGATTTTACTATTTATTTATATATGTTTGTGTACATCTATACATACATTTATGTGTGTGTATGTGTGCGTATATATTGTTCTAAATACCAACTACTGTAACTAAAACATAATATAAAAATAATGTAAATGCCTCTACACGGAATGTGCCCCGAAGAGGGGTCATATAGAAAAGAAAAAGTAAAAAAATTCATGTGAAATTATTTTATTTTATTTTATTATATTATTTAAGTATAATTACAGTGATGTTACATTTTTTTTCAAAAAGAGGCTGAATATTATTAAGAGAGGCTAAATATTATTATATTATAAATGACACTCAGCTTCCGTTTGTAGCGGAGAGCTGAGTCGTTAAATAAGTCAAGATCGTACATCTTCTCAAATTTGGAAAAATGACTAATTGCTCTTCCTAATAGAGAATTCTGAGCTAATCGGGTGTCGCATTTGTCGTTGCTCAGGAATGAAGCAATGTCTAGTGCGACGAAGGGGAATATTAAAATTGATTTCAGCCAGCAAATCGACACAATCAATCCGATTATTGAGTAAATTATAGATAAACAAATGATCCGCAATCATGCGCCTTTTGTGAAGTCAAGGTAAGTTTAGATTTTTAAAGTTTGAAGTTAGGGAATTTATATTGCACGTATTAAGGAATTAATTTTGTACTTCATCTAATTAAGTTTATGTAAATGTTATATTGAGGATTCCAGATGCAGGAGGCGTATTCCAAGTAAATAAAATAATAAATAACCTTTGCTCAGATGAGCCGTGCGAGCTGTACTGCAGTACAGCGGACGAGTCCATGATCGTACCCTTCGGGGAGTACGCGCTGGACGGTACTCCGTGTAACCTAGGGACCAGGGACATGTGCATCTCCGGCATCTGCCGCAAGGTCGGCTGCGATTGGCTAGTGGACTCCACCATGGTGGAGGACTCGTGCGGGATCTGCGGAGGGAACGACACGGAGTGCAAGCATGTGCAGGGCATCTACAGCATGGACACCACCAAGGAGTCAGGATACAGCGAGGTAATGATGTGACATAGACTGCATGACACCCTTTCACCACTTTAGTAACTTTGAAATGTCTTATAATATATAAATAACATTTTCATTTCCCTCCGAAACTGTTTTGGAAATAATTAGAATATTGCAAAAAAATATGCTTAATTTAAAGAAAAAAATTGCACAGTCAGCGTAAATACACGAGGTTCTAAATCGACAAGATGAGCATAAAGTATCAAATGCATTTTTTTGTTGATATAATTTGAATCCAACTAAGACAAAAAACATATCATGTGACACTAAAAAGCTACCTACTTCATCCGTTATGTGTACAGATAAAATAAAAGTGCCATTTTGCAATTTGAAGTCATCGACTATATCTATACAATGCATATTACGATTTCTCAATGGTATCCTGTGTGTGTTTTATAAAAATAGGATTCCCATATAGTGATGTTTATCTTCAATTAGATGAGCACAATAATTATTATTTCCGCTTTCGCAAACTAGCGTTATAAAAATATTAAAGGTAGGTTCGGGACTATTAACATAATATTTACCTCAGTTTACATTTTCATTTATCTGTTTGGTTTGAACTAGATATTATGGTTAATACAGATAATAATATCCATAGCGCAAATAAAAGCTGTTTAAATCTTTTTAAGGTTATTGAAAATTTGGTTGTTGAAAAAGTACATATTTTTATGTTTAATATTCGAGGCCCTTAGTATCAAAGGTGGCCAAACGACCCCATACCTATTTTTGAGAAAATTTCGTAAATCTGTTATAGCACCTTTTAATTGAAATATTTATCAAAAAATATTTGATAATACTAACACTTTGAAGGATTAAGCTAAATGTTAACATAGCAAAAAACGCTATTTTTATTGAGTATTAATTATGCGTTTGGCTGCTTTTGGTACTATTTTTGGCGTTTGGCCTACCTGTTTTCGAGAAATCTATTTGATAATATTTGGTGCCCTTAAAACTTTAAACAATTAACCTTAAGGTTAACATAAAAAGAAACGCTATTTTTACTAAGCATTAAAATATGCAGCTGGCCGCCTTTGATACTATTTTTAGCATTTGGCCGTCTTTAATACTGAGGGCCTCATTTATAAATGTCTGTTTTATGTTTTATTAACAGGTAGCCATAATTCCTGCTGGTTCCAAAAATATTAAAATTGAAGAAGTTGCAAATTCCAAGAATTACATAGGCATTGTCAGCACAACGTCGCGCAAGTTTTACTTGAACGGAAGAAGGTAATGTTTGTTACCTCGCTTTTACCAAAATATTCATAGACAATAATATAATATTCACATCTAAATTCGTCGCAACAAAGAGGGAATATAAAAGCCTAGGTAAAATGCCTAAGTGATAGGTAAATGACATATTTTGGAAATTTGTAGGGACTGGTTCTGGACTATCCCTAAGTACTTATATCTTTTTTTATACCTTTATTTTTTTCTGCTTTTGGTAGTTTGGCATCATACAAAAAAGTTCATTCTTTTAGTTTGACAACTGGCTTCTGACTGGTTAGTCTATTTTGAAAAGAAGTCGAGTTTTAAATCTATTTGACTAAAATGGAACTAATTTGATTGAATAAACATATTAAATTGTGCGATAATGAAACGTGGTTCATGATTGTTGTCAATTAATTATCAGTTAGAGGAGATCCAGTGTTCCTTAAAAATGAATGATTAATAAATTCTTATCTATGTAAATTGAAAAAATCATCATTATATCTATTTATCTGCACCTAATGGTGCATAGGGCACTGCATTGGTACACCAATCGCAGCGTATCTTCATTATTTTTGTTACATGAAAGTAAGACGATCAGTCTTACGCTTCAGGTACCATTTTAGTGTGAAAACAAAAAATTAAATAAATATTTCATATTGACACTGTCGGGAATCGAACCCGAGCCCTCTTGTATGGTAGGAAAATGCGCTGACCATTACACCACGAGAAATAAAAAAATCTAAGAATTCCTTTAGCACACAGAATACAAAATATTATTTACATCCCCAAGAATTCATTCAGGTCAGAAAGGTTTGAATTTGAACATGGTAAAAGTTTTTATATACGAGTAACTCTAAATGGTTTGAAGGGTTTTAATATATTTTTGATTCTCCTTCGTGCTGCCGCTAATCAGTTCTTTGAACATTTGGGGTCTTGTCCCTTTTTCTCTCTCTATGATTAACGAATGAAGCTTCTCACTACTATCCGTGGCACTTTTATAGGTTGAATATCATTGGCTGGTTTAAGTGGCCACATTACATGCTACAAAACATTCTGCCTATGTTTAATATCAACATTTTCCTCGACTCTTTTGACTTTTGTGAAGTAAAGGAGCAAAAATCTTTGTTGATGTGGGAAACATTAATCTGACTGAATTATTTCACATGTAGTAAAATATGTAAATTAGCCGACGACAGCAATAAATTAGAATATTATTACATTTGCTTATAATTAGTACTGTATTGTTATTTGTTCAATGAAAGCACACGCCCTTCTGCTAAAACCCGTAATTTTTACGCATTTCCTTACCTTCAGTAGGCAGAAACTAGTAAGTTTTGAATTTATTTTTCTGATGGTAAAAGAGGCATTTTGCGTTCTTATGATTTACCCAAATATTTTGAGACCCATTTTAAACGAGTTGTAATTATTTACGAGTTATCTCACTATTAGAAAATGGTAATCAATGGTAATCAATTAGGGTAGAGTGGGATTCAAACTGCGGACCTTTGATCTGTGAGTCCGAGACACTAGCCGCGGGATCACAACCCGATTACATTTAATTTTTTTCAAATATTTTATTTAGTGACAATTTATATTTAACATTTATTTGTTCTTTTACAATTTATGTATTACTTTTTTTGCTACCTCACCGAGGGAGACATTTTATATAATTTTGAAACATGCCTTATTATTATTAAACACAATTAAATCATAATATCAAACACATAAAAAACACTATAAATAATAACATATTTCTATCAATTTTGCCTGATCCACTCATAAATCCGCGCGCATCCCACCTCCATTATCCATTTCTTAATGGCGATTTTATAGTGACAGTATTTACTAATTGCCCTTATGGACAATGGAAGTCTGTCGTACACTTGAATAGAATTTCATATGTAGGCAAGTGCCCACTACGCCATTATCTCTTTGTATTACGGATGATGATTTTCAGGAAAATAACTCTGGCCGGTGAGTACCTGGTGGCCGGTACTCCCGCTCTGTACGAGAGAGACCGAGACTGGGAGAAAGTCCGGATTCCGGGACCCATTGAAGAAGATATTCTTGTTTATGTGAGTTCTTTACTTCTTTTCAAGTACAATTAAATAATAATAAGTTACGGAAGTTTAAGCAATGGGTCATTGAAATTCGACATTGACCCAGAAGTTTTCAGGTGAAAATGAATATTATAAAGTGTAACCTTAGTTCTGAAAAATTACAAAATATTAAATTATTTGCAAAGGGTTTAGTATCTCAGGGTGCAATAAATATATCATGAATATATCATAAATATATCATGAATCTGTGAAACAATTTTCCTGCGCTGTGTAGTCTTACGTACCACTGAAAAACAGGTTAATTCTGCAGATAAAGATATTTGATCTAATTAACGATCACACTTGAGCAAGTATTTGATGGAATCTTTTGTTCAGAAATAAACAGGCCCTAAGAGCGACACGTGTACATTCCTGCTATATTATTAGGGTGTAAGCAATCCGTGCTGAGAAATATCATAATTTAATGCGTACTGCACTGGAATGACGCAGTCACATTTTAGTAGATATATATAAAAATAGCGGAGAGGTTAATGACGAAAGGGAAATGGGAAAATTCCGGGTGGAAGAAAATAAACACGATTATATTGCGTAACCTGTGAAAATAAATCTGAACTTCACTTATTGGGGAATTGTTAATATCAAAAAAGTTACATGATAAATTTTATTGTCTATTTTAATCCTTACATACCTACTTTAACAAAGCAAAATAATTAAAAATACAATTTTTTATCATTATTATTTAGAAGTCGGTATTCTTAAATTTACTTACATAATTTCACAAATGTGTTTTGTCCGCTGAAATGTCATAGGATAACTACAGCGCAGTTTCACTTTACAGCAAATGATCTACCGCGGGCGACACCGCAACCCCGGGGTGCGCTACCAGTACACGGTGGATCCGAAGCGATCGCGCGCTGACTCGCGCTACCAGTGGGGGACGAGCGCCTGGACGCCGTGCTCGCGTTCCTGCGGCGGCGGTCTCTCGCGCCGCCCCGTCGTGTGCCTCGACGCCAACGCCGCTCCGGGCGCCGGTAACTACCACATTCAAGTCAATCACAGTTCGTATCGTAGTGGATCAAATCTGGCAATCATTCAGCATTTCCCTATCTGTAGGGCTCTGCAATGGTACTCCATTTGCAGCATATCTCCATTATTTTGTTACGTGGAAGATTAAGGCGTTCAGTTTTACACTAGCCCAGGAATAATGAAGAATTTTCAGGAGACTAACCACTAAAATAACATTTGTTTATTTACTTATTTATTTATATACGGACTTATTCAATCCATTTAGCAACAGTAAAAATATATCTTTTTTATTTAATAAGAGGTTCAGTCAAAACTAATGCCTCCTATTTTTTTCTAATTAAATAAGTTGAGTAAAAATTTTTCATTTGGAGCTATTCCTCAAACCTTTTTCTGTGTACAGTAGTAACTTTCTGCGTCAACAGGTGGCAGAACTGCAGTTGCTCGCAAAACAACATAGGTAATATTAGACAGCGTTCTGTGATTGAATTCTTGAATCCAGAAGGTAAAAGGTACGAAAAATGTGTATGTTGATGCAACAGTGGATGTCAACACTGTTAGACGATGGGTTCGTCGCTGTAACGAAGCTGAAGGACAAACACTGTTGGCTGACGAAAAGCGGAGCGGCAGGCTGTTGACTGCGGTGACTCCTGGCAACATTCAGCGAGTCGATGTGGTGACCACCTGATAACTCTAAAAGAATTGTGTCGTAGTCTGGAGAGACGTCACGGAGGTGAGATCTGCACAAACTGTGCGATCGGCAGGGAAAGTTATGGCGACAGTGTTCTGAGATGCAGAAGGTGTGATTATGGTTGATATTTTGGAACAGGGATGGACAATAAATTCTGTCCAATACGTCACAACCCTTAAAAAGCTTAAAGCACGTCCTTCAACGAATTCACCCAACAAACATGGCGGATGTTCTTCTTTTGCGTGACAATGCAAGACCACACACCGGTCGTCACACCACTGAAGAGATTGTGAAAATTGGATGAGTAGTCTTACCTCATCGTCCATACAGCCCTGACCTAGCGCCATCAGATTTCTATCTGTTCGGGCCGCTAAATGAAGCTCGAGATTCACTTTGAAGATCAGGAGGCCGTGAAAACTTCCATGGGTTGAAAGTTCAGGAAGCGGGACCGTGCTTTTTACCACAATGGAATACATGCCCTTGTTAAAAAAATGGACCAAAACTGTGGAAATGTACAGAAATTATATTGAAAGGTGACAGATTAATCGTCAATAGAGTGGTTTTTAACCTAATTGAATTTTTATTTCTTAATAATTAAAGGAGAAAAAAATAGGAGGCATTAGTTTTTGACTGACCCTCGTATCTACAGGTACAATTATGTTGTATCCCAACTCAACACAGGGCTCTTGACCTCATAGAGCCTCATAGAGCTGGGGATATGTTTTTTTTTGGAATATGTATTTTTATATGAATAAATCAAATTAATAAAATATCAAAGAAATAAATTGAAATAAAATAGAACTAAAGAAAATTAAAGCTAGGACTAAAAATACATATATATTTATATCAGTACTACCTCAAGACAAGATCTGGTCTATTTTAGTGATTGTTTAAATCTAGAAAGACACCAAAAAAGTCCAGATCCTGTCTCGAGTTTATGCGACACAATCAGGACATTGGTTCATGCAAGCCATAGTTTGTGCTGTGCAGATCGAAGAACAGTACTTAATGTCTTAAAACCGTGTTTTTTCTTGTTATTTTCTTTTTCACCCTAAAGAAACATTAGCATTTTCACATTAGT
This sequence comes from Micrasema longulum, assembly GCF_059751315.1. Lineage (NCBI taxonomy): Eukaryota > Metazoa > Arthropoda > Insecta > Trichoptera > Brachycentridae > Micrasema > Micrasema longulum. The sequence continues at coordinate 16,135 of NW_028278060.1, read as the reverse complement.
CTCAAAAAATGCTGTTACATTTTTTCAAGAAAACCTCAAATGTCATCTTCATGAAGGATAAAGATTAAATATATCACTGTTTGAGAATGACCACGAACAATGTGTCATTAAGCCATCAAGCAGTTAAATCGTGAAGCTAGAATTATCTGTTTTTTGGCATAAGAGAGTTTTTTAAATAATTTATTCCGTATATTACGAGTAACTCAAAATCAGTTTTTTTTTAAAATTATTACTATTGTATCGTTGATTATCGACCTTTCTAAGGTCGAATTCAGTATTAATTAAATGAAAGTTACATTCATTGTGATTATGCAGGAGCCGTGGACATAGAGCACTGCGTCAGCAACAGCGAGATAGAGAAACCGTCGGAACTGATGCGCGTGTGCAACCCCCGCTCCTGCCGCACTTTCTGGTGGGTGGGGCCCTGGTCCGCGTGCCCCTGCGGGCGGCGCGGGCAGGGGGCGCAGCGCCGGCGCTCCGTGCAGTGCCGCGAGCGCGCCGACAACTCACCACGCAGCGACACCGACTGCGACCGGGCAACCAAGCCCGCTGCGACCCTGGCCTGCCTTTCCGTGCCCAAGTGCGACACAAGATATTGACGTACCGACCGCAGAACGCAGACACTGTTGCGCGATGCAATCGCATCCCCGGTACACTGCGGTATGTCCTAAATCCATTTTGCAGGAGCGCGAAAACAAACATTGAAAAATGATTGTTGATGTATTAATTAAATTACTCGATGTATATTGACATTGTACTGCCTAGTATGTTTCGAGGTGTTTGATCATTCGGCTGTTCAAATATAAGCAGAACACTGTAGCACCATAATGAGGAAGTTCAGTTTTTTTTATTTATTTGTTAATGGGCTATCAAACTAGGGCCAAATTTATCATCTCTATAATTTTTTCTCTCTAAAGATTTGTAATTTAGAAAACTTTGGAGTTTTGGTTGGCCGAAACATCTAAATTACAACGCCTGCCATGTCACGAGTTCGAGTCGGTGAGTTTTTCTGGCATTTAAAAGTAGAACCCTGTACAATTCTAAAAACAAATTATTTTTACCCGCCGAACTTTAAAACACGCTTAACTTAAAAAAACATGGCTACCCCGAAAACCGGAAATCTGTTGCCGATTGCCACAACAACATAACAACGCCCTTATTGATCGGTTATTGTAAACAAGTGTTCACACGAGCCAGTGACAATTCAAAGTAGTTTATTTTATACATTTTCAAGAAACTTCGCCGTACAATTAAATACCGCATGAATGAAAACATTTTGTACATCCAATTTCCCGTAGCACTGAACTTCCTCATTGCTGCAGTGTTCTTCTCGATTCATTTCAAAGAATACTGAAGTTTGCGGTATACCTCGCTCAAAAAAATCATAGTGCTCTCCTAAGAGAAAAAAATGTACTGCAGCACTACTACTCAAAATGGCAAAATTTAGACCTACGAGTGTACTTCTGGGGGTGTGATTTAATGACTGCATTTAAAAGGGCCATATTTTTGTTTTAAAAATAATGTTTATTTATTATTCTCCCCATCAACTGCCACTTGCGTGTAAAATGCTAATATTATTTTTCAGGACCACTTAGCAATTATAAAAAAATATTTTTATACACATAATAATAAATGGAGAGATTTGTGATCAGAGTAAGAGGTTAAATTATGTCAGCTCTAGCTTGCCTTTTTCTTAGGGCGATTTTTTTGGCTGCACAATTGGAAATGTTAATATCCCAAATCTCATGCGAGATGCAATTATAGTTATGTAATTTAATAATAGTGATAATAGTGCACGAAACTATCAAAGATCAGCCATTGTGGCGTGAATGTATGGATACTTATAGCTGCACCCAAATATCTCTTCAATTACAAATACTCTTAAGGTAACTTAAACAAAACAATCTGATTTTCTTGTTTTTCGACTTTCTTTTGAATATTCAAACTTAATTTTCAATTAGCATATTTTCTCGCACCACCAATTTACCTTGTTTTCACTTTTTCTGCTTCGCACAAATAAATTACTTGTACTTTTTTATAGTAAATATAGGTAAATTCCAATTTTTATATTGCAGAACACACGTTCTGCACAGAAAAAATAGTTCAAGGGAACAGAGCGGTGTTATGACGTTCATGCCCGGCGATGGGAGTTCGATGTAACAGTATTTTGCTAATTTACTACAAATTAGAGTTTCACTTTCTACTTCTACATTTGGCGAGACGCGACCGGCACTCCAGCGGGTCGAATGTTGATTTAGCTTAGACCAAATTGTGAATCAATACGCTGCCATAATATATAAGATGAAACCAAATGATATTAATACTCCGAGGACATTTCCTCCAATTATTCGTACTAAGCTCCGCATTTTGTCGAGAAGAAAGTCCAAGTGTAGAGGAATCGCAATGACAACAGTTATACCAAATAGTATTATCGTTCATAAGCTGTTTAGTCAGTTGTCATTTAGTTAGATTTCTGTATGTACCTAATGTGTAGCTCTGTGTGGACGCTGTGGACGGTCCCCCTTGTTCATTTCATAGCGGTAAAAGTTATTTGTATTAGTATACAATTTAGCCAATTAACTGAAGATATTAAACGTACTAATTTACTTTATAAGTATGCAGCTTAAACAATATAAATATATCCCGATTACTAATTACATAACCTCCAATAAAGTAAACGGTGGATAAGTTCATTTAAGTTTTAAAATTAGCAACTCGAGAGGGTTGAAAATTTTGTACAAAAAAATATTGGAATACATATTCAAGTGAAATCTATCATTATTTTATTTCTTGGTAAACTGTTTTCTGGACTATAATTTGAAACATGTTAATATTATGTTATAACAATTAGGGAGTATTATCGGCCGCAGGAGCCGGATTCCTCCACCTCGGGCGAGTCCTCCGGTCCCAGAGAAGATTATGGTGTCAGTAAAAAGAGCGTCGAGACTCGGTTTTAAGAGTCTCGGGCCTTTAAGATCTTATTTATAAATAAAGTCTCGGCAACGCAATCAATATTTTGGATTATTATTTAGGGTACAATAGATATTAAGTTCCATTATTTCATATTATTGTGTGAATATTTCATAACTTTTAATTTTTTAAAGAAAATAAATATTTCAACATTATCCGGTTTATTTTACTATAGAAAACTGCAAAAAGAATGAAAGGAAATAAATAAACAGTATTATTTGTTTTGTATTTATTGATACCTTAACCGAACATTATATAATTATCTTCCGGGAGGATTTACTTCATACTCTGTTCCCGTCTAATGAAATGTGACAAAATATATTCCGAAACTTCTTCTGACTCTGGAAAACCGAACACTTAACTATACCGACGACTATCAATTACGAATTGTTCACTTAAAACAGTGGACAGGGAAACAGTTTTAAAATGTTAAAATATAGCATTTCGCTTAAACAGAAAACATTTGTATGTAATTTCCACTAGCAATAATAAATTATAACAATTATAACCAGTCTTAGCTAATACAGAATAATATGATACATCGGTGGAATATCACAAATGCCATTTCCAGACAGCACAAAACTTTGCGATGAAACAATCTTCTGTTCTCCCGTGACATACTATATGTACGTATCGTCGTAGCGCCGGCAATATTTGTTAGGTAACATTTTAAAAATTGTTTGCGAGAAAAAACCGTTTGTCTTTTGATGAAAACAAAAAGGAAAATTAAGTCATTTTATTTTTTTCTCTTATCTCAATGAGAAATCATCCTTTAAAAAAATAAAGTTCACTGACAGACATCTCCGCCGCAACGACAATATCGAGGCTCCACTGACAGAATGCATTAAGTCATTAAAACAAGTTTCGAGATAATCACATTTAAAGCTTTTTTATTATTTCAAAGTATTATTTCTCCCGCAATTTTATTTTATTTTGATTTTTTTTGAAAGAGTAACCTTTATTCTAGGCATAGCATAAAATTTGAAATCAACATCTTGCGCTTAGGCATATAGGTAATACAGATTTTAAAATATTTTAAATATATAAAGACTGATGCATAATGCATTCTGTCAGTATAGCCTTGATATGTAAAGTACATGTTTGAGATTAAAATGAAATTCTTTTTTAAATCATTTAAAAAATTAAATTCTGACTTCTCTCGGGACATTACAATAACATATCAACAATAATGAGTATTGATGTGTTTCCATTGTTTACTTGTTCAAGTTCAAATCTTCCGTGCATTTCACATTTAAATCAAATAAACTTTAATACATATTTACTATGTTCTAACAATAGAAACTATTTATTTTTCAATTCTACTCGACTGTATTTTTACTAGACTAATGTGTTGCAAATATTTAAAACAGAGTAATATAAATGAAATGTCAAAAATACTGCTTCACTGATTTTACTAACCAAATAATTACACATTTTCCTTATTAGCTTTCAAGAAACTTGGAATGTGCCATAGTGTTCATTTCCGCGTATTGAAGAGTAATTCAGTTTTCACTTTAAACAACATTGAATAGTTACACAATAACATGCAAAGGTTCATTATTATTCATGAAATAAACGGATATACGGATGAGGTTTGATAAAAAAATATACAGAATATTTCAATTTTGAATTTAAATACGCAATTATTGTAAGAGCCTATTTTTTCCTCTAAATTGATATAAATGTTTATAATTAATCTCTCGATCTTCGCCCATTTTGGACGCGTAGTTGGTTTTTGACAAACAAATTCGAGATTATTCAAGAGCAAAATGACGGCGCAGAGGATTATGTAGAATCCGCTGCGGAGAGCCTGCCATGAAGAAAACAGCCATTCACAATTGATATAAATGTTTCTAAGACGGTCTTCGAGAGCATCGATTACTGTTGACATCATCCACAAAATCAAACATAGTTTGCTTGCCCATCGCCCAATCACTATTAGAGAGGTGACAGAGGAAGCTGGTGCCTCATACAGATCGATTATCGCAAATATTTTTTTTTTGGCTCGAGGGACTGCCAAATTCATGCTTGCACCTTGCAACTTGTTTGCAACTTTTTAACGAAAAACCAGACTGCGCTGATGCGCCAGCCACCGTATTCGCCGGTCTTGGCCCCCTGCAATTTTTTCTGGTTCCCAAAGATAAACAGGATCATGAAGGGACGACGTTTCGCGACCATAAAGGAGATAAACACCGTATCGCTGACGGAACTGAAGGCCATACCAAAAAGTAAAATTCCAGAAATGTTTCGAGGACATAAGTGTATTATATCCGATGGTGATTACTTTGAAGGAGACAATATTAATACTAAAAAATAAAGTTTTAAAAATTAAACTAACAAATTCTGTGTATTTTTTAATCAAACCTCTTACATACATAAGACACAATGTTTCATAAGCCGAAAGGATAACAACACTCATCACTAAGACAAATCATACTATTTAGTTTGTAATAAATTTTTGACCAAGTTACAAAGTTATCCCAACATACACATTGTTTACAATTGAATTTTGCGCAGTTATTATCAAAACCTAAAAGAAGAATTTTTTAACAGAATGTGGGTAATAATAATTTCAAGAAGATTTTAACAAAAATGTTGTACTCGAGTATTATTTTTATTGCTTGTTCTGCAAAACACATACACACACAGGTTCATGTAAATGTATCCATCGTTAGTCAATACAATAATATTTAGAAACTATAATGTCCCCGTTGGATGTTTTCCTGCCGCCCATTAACTGGTATGTATCTATAATTGCACTGGATAAATTATTATATCCTTTTCAGTTGAGGATTCACACGGTTCACTAAATTATATGACAACGTTGGAAGGTGTGAATTGCCTGTAACGGCAATTACGAAATACTGTTATTTTCTCACTGAATGAATCTATTCTACATTCTATAAATACGGCATAAAATGGAATGCGTCACAAATGCACGAGGGAAAACTTAGTCGGGTGATCGCAAGTAAGTCGGTGTTCGAGTAAGGATGTTTGTAAAGCGATACATTACAGGAAGCTCTCACAATGAATATGTTGTGGTATACAATGGGCTTATCTCTTATTCTTATATAATACATGTCTCGGACTCTCAATTCTCCTTATCAATGGCGGGAGGTCGTTTCTTCTGCAAAACAGTTAAGAATATTAATTTAGCACTAAATCTCCAAAGTAAAGGACCAAGCACTAGTTTGGCCTAACTCACATTATGATAATAGTAAACATTATACAGTGAAACCCCAAAATTACCTCCCATCCAATTGAATTTCTAATGTTTTAGAACATTAAAAACCCAGTTTTACATTTTTTTCCCGCAATTAATGTTGGGAGAAATTAGCAAACCGCACTGAAAACTGACAGCCCGAGCGTCTGAAGTTCGTTTCTATCATTATACCAACTTTTTTATAGAAATTTGTAATTTTAAAATTTAGTCTTTAAAGACAGTTTAATGTGCATAGCGAACATTTATGGTGGCATTTTCGTGTTTAGGACAACTAAAGAGTCTGAAGTTAGTCTCTAATCATTGTACCAACTTACTGATCAGAAAAAATTGCAATCCTCACTGAAAACTGACAGCGCAAGAGTCTGAAGTTAGTCTCCATCATTATACTTGTTGGTGAGTTATTTTTTATTTATTTTTGTTGTGTTTTACAGACATTTATATATTTTAAAAGTTGCAATAAAAAAATGGTTCAAACATTGCTGCATAATTTTTTGAATAAAAAATCATTTGCTAAATTATTTTTTTTCACTACACTCCATTTACATTTTCCTTGCATTTACTTTTTTTTGTCAGTCCCTTAAAAAACGTAATTTAGGGGTTTTACTGAATATAATACCAAAAAATACTAAATTCAGTGTTTTCCACTTTTATTTATAATTCTCAACAGTGACCGATATCTTCAGACTGCGGGAAACTAAATAAAATTTCACATAGGTTGAAAGCATAAAATCAATTTTATATCTTTTTTTTTTTTTAGAAAAAATAAATATTTGCGTTCTTATGATTTACCCAAATATTTAATTTTGAGGGCCATTTTCAACGAGTTGTAAATAACTCACTATTAGAAAATGGGAATCGAGTTGGGGTAGAGTGGGATTCGAACCACAGACCTTTGGTCCGTGAGTCCGAGACACTAGCCACAGGACCACAACCCGATCTAAATATCATTTGAGTTTATTACCTTACGGTATTATTCTTTGCCGCTTTCACTTGTATTTAATATAAGAGTTTGTTTAGCCTCCCGCCGGTCTGACAATGTGAGTCACGACAAAACCCAGCCACTGATGAAATCAGGTTTTTTAATTACAATTAAAATGAAGTTCCACCAAGAAATGTGGGTAGAGAAAAGCAAATAGATGATGACAATAGCTATATTGGCCGTTATAAGCAGAAAAGCAGATTTTTGTCAAAAATCACTACGTTCTGTAAAAAATTCCAAACCATATGGCAATGAGAAGTGAAAAAATATTTCATTACAAAAACGATGTAATGTTTTTTAAAGTTTTTTAAGCAATAACACAATATCTAGAAATGATAAGCAAAAATTCCGTGCTGTATTTATGCTTTAGAAACAATTGACATACTGTGTTTTTACTTATAATTAATTAGAGGTTTATTTTATTAACACAAAGTTGATAAAAAGTAAAAAGTGTCATATCTCAAAATATGACTTGAAAATTACTGCCTTTTTGCTTATGACGGCTGTATGCTGGACAAATGGAGAAACATTAAATGTAATAATATAAATGTGAGGGGTGCCGTATAAAAATATACTACAAGAGCAAAAATAGTAATGCAACATAAACAAAATTAGGCATCCATAAATATATTCGATAACATCAAACTATGGTGAAATAATTCAAAGCGTGGTTTGGCAACTTTCCTAGATTACAAAAACAAACCAAAAAAATGTATAAACATGCATTATTCATTACAAGGGTGAATTTGTATGTTTACGAGAATATAAAACTACAAAACATTATAAATGCACATAACTCATATTCACACTTCTCATTTCTTCAGTAGAAAAAGTAACATTGGGTAAGTTAGACTTAAACAAAGCGAAACTCTCAAAATATACTAAAATTATTATTTTAAGCTTCTTACAAAATTCATAAACTTTCCCAAATCTGCAAACTCAAATAAGATATTAAATATTTGACTACCATTTTATGCACTGGCCGCTGTCGTGTAAGTTGTTTAATTAAATGATAAAAAATTAATACAGAGTAAATACAACTACGTTAAGATATAAACAGTGCGTCCGAATGTTTAATAACCCTATCAAGTTGTTTTTCATAATCATTAATATGGACATAAAAATATTTCAGTTGGAGAGTTCTAAATTTAAAAAAATTATAATTGTAAATATTGCATTTCTTATCGAGTTGTTTTGTGAACGGGAAAATATTAGAAAATCATAATGCCAATAAAATAAACAAGCTTAAGTATTTTTATGTTTAAAAGATCAATGGAAAAGTAATTTCAAATTAAAAATCCTCTAAACAATTTCATATTTTAGAGAGGAAAAAAACTTGTTCAATGAGCTGTTTTAAATTTAATTCAAATAAGCACAAAACCGAAGGGGTTAAAAATATATTACATAATACGTATTTTCTAATGATATATAAATCTCAAGTAATATATCGTCGGCGTGCTGATAAAACCATCTAAATGACAAGGTTTTCTGTTGAAAACCAATAATTCCATTCACCAAATTTTTAAATTTCGAAATCTGATCTAGGAAACATTTTAAGAAACTAAGATGGTTTCACAGACACATATCCTGTCCAAAACATGAAAAAAGAGGCCCGGAAAAGACTTTTGTCGAGTCAAACATTCAAATTGATTTTTCTCAGTACAGGCAATAATGCATTTAGAGGCTTTTATCCATATAATTATAATGGTCCAGAAGCATACGCGCATCTTATTGAAGCCGACTAAACTACTCATACACGAGTAGTTTTACATTTTGGCCATTAGTTACGCTTAGTACCAAATTGCCGATTTAAATTCAACTATGCCGTACTGTGTCATTTTAAGGGTCAAAATACTGCTGGGATCAAAAGGCAATAGGGTGGGATCACATTTCATGTGCAAGTAGCGAATTCACAAATAATAGTATAAAAGATTGTTCATTAAACAAGGTGGACATTTTGTTAGTATTGCCAGGGTAGTTGAATTTTTTATCCGGCTTTCAATTAATAAGCCTTAGTATAATATTAAACAGTATTAATTACTAAATGATTATTTAAGTTTTTTTTTTACATTAATTTGCCTAATAAAAGTACCGACTTTTTTTTATAGTCAAGTCAGTAAAATATTTTTTGTCGTAAAACAAAACATAACACAAAATTATCATATATTTGTGTTATGATAATATATCGCTCGCGGTCCAGCAACATTACGCAGCCACTTCACGCATGCGCACACGCGCAGGCAGGATGTTAGGCAGGGGGGGCATTTGGCAGGTTTTTTGACACAGTACAGTACGATGTGTGCAAACTTGATTCTAGGCCCTTTTTGGTATATTATTATTCTATAGTTTTATCCTTAAAGTAACAACACGCCTCTGGCTAATAGAGTCGCCCATACGGAGAAAAACCATTCTATGATTATTAACCACGAAGTTAGCTACAGATTACAGCGATACAAGGGGCCGTAGGTACTCGGGTCGAGAATTGCAAGTGCAAATCGAAACCATCCATTACATGTTTGTTGTTTGTTGTTCAATAGAATAGAGCTAAAGGGCTTCTCTAGTGAACTATTACTCCCGAGGTTTTACCGGTATACCGACGATATTTGCATAGAACAGTTCAACAGTTTAGAAGTGCAACAGTAAATAAACAACTACACACAACAATGGAGGGAATATTAAAATCTTACAGAAATAAAGTAAAGTTACGGGACGAAGTAACGGTATACGCTAATATCACATCACACAGATCCACATATATTATGTACATGTTGTGTACAGTACGGAGGATTTTAAGAAGCCGTCTTGGGATGGAAGGTGACTTTTTTAATCTTCGTAGCCAAACGCTGAAACAAATCTACAGTGAGACACATCAAGAAGCGCATACAAACACATGCACATACCTACACACGCACATATATGGGGGTGCGCGGTAAACTAGCGAGTGTGCGGTGAATCACAAACTCAACACACATGTTGGGAATTACATCTATTTTCATCCTGATTCTATTATTCTTCATTATGAATTTGCTATTGATAGAGAAAAATAATAATTTTGAAAAAACTAAGTAACTCAAGTGTGATATTTAAATGTCTATTTAAAATCAAAAAATTGTACTGCAATTGCATTCCATCAACTGTAAATATTGTATTAGACCGAGATCGTAGAACAACGAGGCATGTGATTTTCTTCAACTTTACGTGAGTTTGAATTTTTTTGGCACTTCATGTCACAAATTGATAAGCACAACAGTATACCATTTGATACTTGGGTAAGTTATATTTATATTTAATTTTCAAACCTGAAAAAAAATTACTTCGTAAAACGTTTTCAATATCAAATATAGAAGACAAGTCAATGTCCCATTTTTCGCACATCCGTCGTTGTTCTAAGATTTCAACGATATACGTATTAAAATATTTTCTCCACCTTTCAATAAACATTTTTTTTTTGCATCAGTGCTGTTTTTTAGTTTATTCCTCATTAAAAAGATATATATATTACATAACTCTGTTATTACTCTATCTATATGGAAATAAGTCCATATTATTGAAACGTGCGAGCAAAAATATATGGAGAAATCGTAAGAACCACACAAATGAATTTAGAAAGTACACGGTGAAACAACGTACCTTGTCCTGGCGGTTCCCACAGGAGCAGCGGGACCGTTCCTGTTGGAGTGTGGCGTTGAGGGCGGCCACTTCAGCATTCAGTTCCGCCTGCACCTCGCGCAAGTTTTCCGTCTCCACGAGAACTTGGGCTTTATCCTTCACTGCAGCGACAGAACACCAAACCTCATTACATATATGTATCATTTTAAATCAATGACCATAGTTAAAAATTCTCATCATTACATTTGTTATGTTTAACCTTGTCGGAAATCGAACCCAGGTTTGGAAACAAAAAAACAACTCTAACACTGACTTATCACCGCCTTCTTAGAAAAGTCAATTTATAGGACAAGGCGAATCCAGCCTGATACGTAACAGTCCATAGACAATGGGAGTTTAGTACAAAGTTGTTTTATATTTATTTAAAAAATACTATTGACTACTGAGAAGGTTTCGGACCATAAATAGAGGGCAGTCTCTCGAACATTTTTGACTCGACGTATTTAGTTCTGCAACTACAACTCTTCTCCCAGTCTCCTTTACATTGCGGAACAAAAACCAAACATTTAAAATAAGTCATTAATAATCGATTAATCGCAATAAAATACACACACAGAGTACTTTTGGCAACAATCATTAAATTAAATAATAAATTATCCCCGCAGTCGGGGAAAAGTACTAAGGAAAACATTGCATATTGCTCCAAAAGTGGAGAATGCCATCTTTGTTTTAACACACCCCATATGGTGGAATTTCATCTGAACACTACATAGTTTATTGGTTGTCCTCACTCTCTCCCTGGCCGATGATGTTGCAGAGTTTCTTGTTTCTGGTCTTGACCTTGAGCAGCTCGGCCCTCAGGGTGTCCAGCTCGGCCCGCAGCGCCCCCGTCTCGGCCCGGGACTCGTCCAGGGCGGCGCGCAGCTGGGACCCCTGTGCGGAAAGACGATACAGGGTTTGCGTACAAATTATTACAACCCTCTTCGATACGATAGTTTCCGTCCCGGAATCTTCAGTCCAAAGAAATCAACTCGCAAAGAATATTTTTTTCTTTCTGCCAATCTACAATCGATCTTAGACCGTAAGTGGGGTTTTTAAATGATTTATTTAGTAAGAGAGGGGAGTGATAAGGTGACTACCTATTGGAAAATCCAGAACACTGGTGCGATTGAGACGCCTAACATCTCCACTCACATCTAGTGCTCACAAACACCGGCGGCCTCCGTGGTGTAGTGGTCAAGACGCTTGACTCACGCACGGAAGGTTCCGAGTTCGATTCCCGGTGAGAACACAAAAATTCAAATGTGATTTTTCTCAAGCCTGGGTGCTCTGTGATGTGATTCACCACTGTAATTAGGCCTCCTGGCCTGTTGTGGTGCAAAAAAAAAAAATGTAAAAAAAAATTTTTTTTTAATGTAAAGCTGCCGGCCAAATTATCCATGTGGTTATCGAGACTTTGCTGGCACACTACTCTTTACTAGAGGCACTTGTAAATACTTTTGTACTCCGGTCTTCCTAGCAAACTAGAAGACATTCGCTATGGCTCGCACTACCATATTTCGAAAACGTTGTAATACTTCAATACTGGAGTGACTCGTTGTGCCCCACAATTGTAGTCGGTAGGTCCACACCGGTTTGAATATTATTTGAGAGAATAAAAATTCGGAAAATTAGCTACACGATTTCTCACTCGAGAGTTCTAGTATTTGACCAACTTCTTATTCACTTTTCTGATCTGTGTAGTATAGGAATTACGCTTTAGGTGCCAGCCCCCCGGAGTCCGCAGCTGAGAAATATTGCAGTCAAAACCACATCAACCGAAATAAATATTCCAAATTAATCTTGCCAGAAATCAAACCCGGAACCTCGGGTGTGGTAAGCAAATCGCACTCCCAGAAGTACACTGTCGTAAGCCTAAATTTGGTTGTTTTGAGTTATAAATGCAGTTTAACCACATTTTTTTATCTTTCTTAGAAGAACAGAGATATACCACAAACTTCAGTATTCTTTGAAATCAATTTGTTGAAATATCGAAAAGAACACTCACTGCATTAACTGTGATGCTACAGTGTTATTCTCATATTTCAACGAGCAAATGATACTCGGCATTATAATGTCAGCATACATTCTACAGGCATTAATAAACTTTAAAAGTGGCCCATTTAGACATACCACAATCTAGGGGACACTGCGTAATCCACAAACCACCAGATCACTTTTATATTATTTCCATTTATGTAAATACTAACTACAAACTGTTCAAATAACTTTTTTACTTTGATTTTAATTTTTAAACTACTTTAATTTGTTTTTTTCCTTCTTTTTTGTACTTGAAAAAATAAAAATAGTTAATTGATAACCTTAAATATAATGACTATTATATGGAAACTTCACTGGTCCATTAAAGTCTAACAGTGTATACTATAAATCTATGTAATTGTACTATAAGTTTCCTGAATAAAAGAAAATAAAAAAATATTTATTAAAGAATTGCGAGGCAGACACACAAGACATATATATACGAGGGTTATGTAAAAAATAAGGTTCCCAACGCTGTAAACTCGCCGCGCGAAATGCTAGACAAAATCCGGCAACAACGCTGTGTGCGCTGGTTCCCCCACTCGATAGGTGATTATGTTGCAAAATAGTTAAGAAATTAAGCTTTCCAATGATGTATTTTTTAGTTCAAATAAAAAATGCCTTAAAACTGAAAAATATTTGAGAACCTTATTTTTTACACAACCCTCGTACATTATAGGTTTTGGAGTATAATTTTGGTTGCTATTGTTTAGTTATTCTACATAAAGTGGAGAGTTTGTTATAGTAACCTGTATTTCCTCATTGGAAGGGGGCACTCTCTCCTCGCGCAGTTCCGGGGAGGGTTCCGCCCCCCCGCAGCACCCCGGGGGCCCTGGGGGGCTGTACACATCCACTGCACTCACTACAGCGCCCAACAAACAGACCATTCTTTACAAACAGATACTAAATTTATTTTCAAATACAACTGGCTCACAAAATTTCCACAAATTTAAAAAAAAACTGAGTTCAGAAGGCACGTTCAGTGGCGGATCGGCTGTTCTTAAAGAACGCTTCGACGAAAAACGCGTTACTGCCGAGGTGACAAACAAAACTTTAGGACCTCCCCTTTCGACTGAGACCAACCCCGCCCTTCTACGACCACCCCTCAAGGCTTGGCGCCAAATACAAATCAGCAAAGTTAGCTGCCGCACCCTGTAGATTGAAATACATTTTTACAATCGATGATACTCGTAATATTTAAATTTGATGTGCTTTTTCAAAAGAGACTAACTCTTGTGATTAAAAAGTGGCGTAGCACTTTTTTTTTATTATCAAAATCGTGTGTAAAAAATAATAATACGACAACAGAGGGTGCTATCAAAAATAAATAAATATAAAACACTTTTTTAACATGTCATACGAAGGGGTGACGACAAACGGCATCTAAATCTAGTCTGCAGGTTCTACCGATCGTTCATATTGCCGATGCGATCATAGGAGCAGAATCAGGAAAGTAGTAATGCTATTTTAGGAAGGATACTGACCGATGACTTCTTGGGTGGGCAGGCGGAGGCTGCGGGGGCTGCGGGGGCTGCGGTCGCGCCTTCTTCTGTTTCTTGGTGGCAGCGGGCGGTGCCCTCTCCCCGTCTGCCGGGGGATCCTTGTTTAGTTTTAAAACTTTCTTCTGTGCCTCAAACTCCATTTTTGATAGTAATAAGGCCTGAAACATATTATGTACGCATTAGGTATAAATAATAATAATATTTGCTTGATTTGTATAGCGACATTTTTGTGAAAAATCACTTCAAAGCGCCTTTCATTGGGTGTTAACATAAGTTGGGTCTGTGTTTATCAAAATGAAAAGAACAACAAATGAATCAATAATGTATTCTCAGTGTTGGTTTACTCCTTTATTCCCTCGACTGAATGCGAACAGAGGGAGGTGTCGAAAATGCCTACTTTGATTTAATTAAAATTTCATTTTGAAGGCTAAATAATGTATTTATTATATAAATAAAAGACGAGTGATACTTTAATCCACAAATTTGGAATATCCAGTGACCGGTTTCATCGCTTTCGCGACATCTTCGAGACTGGTATCTTTATTAAGGAGTTCAATGTATTTATAAAAAAAAGAGTTAAGGATAGAAAATTCAAAATCATATGAAAGTAAATGAAATAAAGTCATTTTTAACTTAAGGATCATTATCAAAAATTTTCGGGTTAACTAATGAGTTGATATAATGCTATTTTAATGAGTTTAAGTATTTTATTTTTAGTGTCCCATCCTTCGTGAGTGTGATTTTTGTCAATTATGATTTCTGAAAAACAAAGGGTAAAAGGTCATTAGTAAAAATATATTACAATGGGTAAAGTAAAGTAAAGATTCAAGTATCACTCGTCTTTTATTTATATAATAAATTACAATGAACTTCCATCAAGAATTTTCACTTACAAACTTAAATGTTTTAAATAATATATGTTAACGTAAAAAAAAACAATATTTTGTATGGCAGAAAATTTTCTTTCAAATGACGTATAACCTTTAAATTTTAAATTTACTTTAGGTGCTCATTTTTAAATTTGTAAAAAACAGACACAACTTATGTTAACACCTAATACACTATAGCGAAGCTAAGACTGCATGGTATTTATTTATTCATTCAAAAATTACCCTCGTTTACATATTCATGTACTTACGATGGCTTTTAAAGACTGTGCCTGTGTTAAGCCATAATAATTCATAATAAAAAATACATACTTAAATTAATTAAATTATAATAGCATGTGATGCAACAGAATAATAATCGAGAAAAACAAAGAAAAAATAATAAAATTCCATAAAAGATAATGCAAAAAAATAATCAGATATACACATTTAAATATAAATTAAGTTACACACAAGATACAGGGTGTTCTTTAAACCCTGTCACATCCGAAACTAGGATGATCAGTATAGGCAAGAAGACATAATAGCATATTTTAAAAAATATTTAAAACAATTTTTTTTTTAAATAAAATATTTAAAAAAACAAATGGTTGCTTACTTCTGCAGGGGATAAGTGAGGGGAGCGCAGCGCAGTGTCAGACTCCCCCCTTCCCCCTCCTCGTTTCACCCCTGCAGAAGTAAGCAACCATTTGCTTTTTTTGATGTTTTTTTTTTTTTAAATTTCATTTGTTCTAAAAAAATATTTTAATGTGCCAATATGTTTTCTTGCTCATATTGATCATCGTGGTTTCGGATGTGACAGGGTTTAAAGAACATCCTGTATATTACTTATTTTTCCACATAGTCGCCTTCCCATTCCGTGCAGGTTGTAAGTCATAACACAAGA